>NW_017306558.1:1081652-1123932 GCF_000935625.1 Nanorana parkeri
AACATAATCAATGCTTGGGTAGAAGTCAAGGTTCCATGTACTGCTGGAGCCTAGGAGGGTTCCAATGGGAGAACGGAATCAATTTAGAGACCAACACAAACCTCAAGATGCTATACTTCATCATTTTTACCTTGGAACTGTTTAAGGTCTAGGTCAGGTTCACATTCAATTCTGGCTTGATGAATGTATGAAGTGCAGCATAAAGTGAATGTGCTGTCAGCAGCAACCAAGTGTTTTATGATTTTATTCATAAACGGTGTCAGTAACCTGGGTCTAAATACAGAATGGGTTATAGACATTTATGGATATCTTGCATATGTGTATATACAGGGTTGGGTGTAATTTTTTTGTTTGTTTGACTATTGTTTATATGTAATTGTAAGTAACAATACCAGTGAAAGTACTCAAACCTTTTTAAAATGGTTTCCCTCCTAAGACAAACAATACTTCATCTTGCCTCCTTAGAAACTCCTAGGTATTGCTTTTTTAAGTGCATGACTCATAGGCCACACACACACACACACACACACACACACACACACACACACACTTCGATGATGGGTCCTTGAGCAGTGCCCCCCTTCAGCCCTAAATATCACTAACATAGACAGACATCAGGACCATTAGGAGAAGTTTTTCATATCGGTGGGAGGAGTCCTATACTCCTAAATATTATTAGACTCCCCTTTGATGACATAAATCAACACTGGAGTCCTGGAAGAGATACCACACTTCATGGTTCTGCAGAATAGTGACATTAAAAATATTTTTATTAAACTGCTGTGCTCTGTTAGAACACTCCCCATCCAGATACCGTTACATATACTTATATATACCGTTTACTTGATGGACTTATGTCTTTATTCAACCTCAAATACTATGTAACTATATCCTATACTCAATCCAGAGACTCTTTCTGAAGTTCATATGAAGATGACTTCAGACTTAGGGTCTTCAAAGAATTCCAATTGCAACCTAGAACTATTGGGGACTGGCTGTCCCATGTCATCCACTTTTACTAAGCTGCCCTGTTAGTCTCTTTTTGTTTTCCTGTTATGCTACCACAAAAACCCCACTGTGGGTTCGTGTCCAAGTCTATCAGATTGTGCCACTAGGGGTATGGACAGTTCTATGGATGCCACCCCAATTGTGCAAACAGACCACAATCCCTATAGTAGAACACTCCGTAGTGATCTGGGACCATGCCAGATACTTGGCTAAGTTGGTTTCTCCTCACATCCCCCTAGTGACTATAATTCACAATCATTCATTTCTCCTGGGATTTGAGGAGCCACACAGGTTCATTTGGTTGATTTAAAATTGTCTACGCAAGGTGAAAAACTTTACAACCTTGAGAGGAGTCCTAATCTTCCCTTCATTGCAGTGTAAGTATTGTGTTTTACCCTTGGAGACTTTCTGCTACCTTCAAGTCAAAAGCTATGTACAGTATACCCTTGAGAGCACTGAGTCACCACCAATTTTCAATCCTTTTAAACATACCAGACCTTAATCTATAAATTCCTACTGAAACTTGACTACAAATACACCCCAGCTTACATTTCTCACTGGTAAAGGCAAGTGGGCACCTCTCTGTAACCAAAACAATGGCCACAAATATGAGACACCACTGGCTCCCTGAACTCCACTTTCAGTGAATTTAACCACAAGATACTACTGCGTTTTGTACATGGTACCCCACAGATTGGTGGAATTTGTGAGAAGTGTCTTGAATCTCTGCTTCAGGAGTTGCATAGAGGTTGGTATGCATATCTGGTATAACTGATAACTGGCCTAGAATCAATCTTTCTCAGAAAACAAGCCGCACTTCCGTGGATCACCATGAATAAAATAATTATTTATTGAAGTCAAGAATATTGGCTTCTATCATATTAAGCCTGATCGGTGAAATGCATGAGTGGTTGTACACATGGGGAGTTGTTCCACAGCTTATATTCTTTATTTCAATAAATAATTGTTTTATTCATGGTGATCCACTGATGTGCAGCTTGTTTTCTGAGAAGAATGGTTAAGTACGGCAAAGGTGGAGCCGGCTTTGCCTGCACCTGTGGAATTATTCACAGTTGGATGTCGGTCTAAGAATTGGAGCGGTGGACTATCTGCACTATACCCTAGAATTAAGATATTCTGAATGGGGGTCTGTCAGCTAGTTTATACGGTCTTAGGCAAAACCCATACAAGGCCCTCCTTAATTTTCAACCTGACAGCTGTACTAAAAATCAGTTTGAGTTCTTGACCTTTTATCTTTACTGACAGATCCTGGCCAGAGCATGGTGATCTGGTACTCCCCACGATTGTTTAGTTCAAACAAAGTGGCATGGATTACACATTATCTCCTGACAGATCCAAACACCACCCAGAGTCCGTTTCCCATAGACTCTCCTGCCCACACTTCTCCCTCTGTCTGTCCCCTCTCTCATTATCTTATTCCACTAACTTTCTCCCTTTCCTCACACTCTCCAATCTTCTGGATTTTGTTTTCTGTTTTGGTCCCAAAGAGGACCTACCTGTTTATACAGAGGCCTCCTTCTGGCTGGCACAGCTGCACTATACCATATTGTACTGCACCTACGGAGGTAATGTCAACTCGCTTCCATTTTATCCTACCTAAAGAGGACCCTTGTAATGTGCTTGTAGATATCCAAGAGAAATTATGAGAGTCCACCATTGCTATTATCCAATCGATTTTGCCTGGGTACACTTATCTTATTGTATGTGAAGAAGTTGCAAGGATGCCCAATGTTATCCATGATAGAACATATTACACCTCTGGCAGATTTTCCTTATGTATGTACTTAACTTTCATTGTTAAAATATTCAATGAAAACCATTGAACCAGAAATTCTGTACCTTGGTGGTTCACAATGAGGAGCCCGAAGCAAATATATAATAAAGATGGGTCTAAAGTGTGAATAGTCAGTTGTGAGTGAGCAGTGCATGGATGGTTTTAAGAGATGCAGTTAGAGAGTTCACATTTTCATAGTCTGCATGCTAGCAGCACTACAACAACTCAAAGCAGCAGAATAACTCCTATACATCAACCTGAGAGGATACTATAATGGATGAAATGCATGTGTGGTGGGTTACAAAACTTATGCATTAGCATGACACACCATTGAGAGGATACTCCTACTGGATGAAAAGCATGTGGGATTGTTTACAGACAGTGTGTAAGCATGACACCTCACACTCTCCCTCATTGTATAGTACTTCACTTGGCATGTCTTTCGGGCCAGCTATAAAGCAGGGGATCTTTTGAGGCCAGCTGTGAACTGAGGTCTTACAGACACAAAAGCACTCTCTACTTGCATCCCAATTTACTCTGCATACTCCACATTGTTCCCTGTTATACCGCACACCCAAGTAAACTGGGCATTCTTCCGCATACACCCCACTAAATTGTACACCAATACTCTCAGAACACCCCCAATGCACTCCAAATACATTTGGCAAACTACACCACACACCGTATTAAGCTTACCACAGCATGCATTACAAATACACTTGGCACACAGCACCCTTTACCACAAAACACAGAAATTCCCATCCCAAACCTTTTTACATAAGCACTATATACCATGCACCCCAATAATCGTGAATTCATCCTGTTAGGCTTGATGCTCTGTACTCTTATTATTTCACTATTCGCGGCACAACGCTGCAGGCGCCCTATTTCACTGCATACTACACCCTGCACCTCGGCGCAATAACTTCACTACACTATGAAATCCATTATAGTGGACACATACACAAATAATATATCTGCCATCAATGGGCTTCTTCAATGATGAATCCTCTGGTTCAACTTCCTCTGCATAACTTATCTCCCCCTCCCCACTTTGCTGGCAGTGTTGCTTTAAGGATCTTGCGATGGGTTCTAACTATAGAGCATACCAGCCTCCGCATCTGCTGGCTCTCAGTAGTAGGGTGGGGGCAAGACGTAACTGCCCTATTAATGCCAGCCCTGTCTGGAAGCATCTGTGAGGTGGGCTATGCTATGTAGATGTGCAAGTGGGCCTGGCTATTGACTGTTGCGTCAAAAGAAGGTGATGTATTCTGCCTGCACAGCATGATTTTAGTGCTGCCAGGAGGATCCACCTATTTACTTATATGCTTGCACGGGGATGCCTACTTCCTGCTGCCATGGGCAGGGAATGAGACTGTATAAATAAAAGTGACCAGGCAGTGTAAATACATCACTGACAGTGAAATGGCGAAGAATATAATAAGGGACCATTTTATTGGTAGTTTGCTGCTGTGCCACATCATATGAATCCTGAATCTCTGAACGTGTAGCATTAAATTGATCACCATTGTGCAGAGCAATGAGCATAACTAATCCATTGTGGGAAAATATGAGGTTTAAATTCAATGGATATACTGCAAGCTAAAAAAATACTAATGTTGGCTGTTGATTGATACTGCACAAGACAATTGTTGTTACGCATCCGCTATTCCAGCATTTCCTAAGCTTGAGGTATGGACAGTGGCCTTTAACCCTATTGTCAGTAGCTGTTAAACACTGAATAAGCTAGAGTCCTTACTGTGCACAATGGGAAATATTTAATAGACACTGTAAAGGTATTGATTTAAATCAGAAATTACATTGTCCCATTTTGCCAGTAGCAGCTGTCTACTTCCATTTCAGTACATTACTGTGTTTTTGCACACAAGGACAGATACCAGTTACTGAATTAGTGGCTAATGAGCAATAAGTGATATATACAAGAAATAAGTGTATAAATAATTCTGTCTGCAGAACAGCTTATATGTGCGTAGAAGGACGGTGGCATTCTTTAAAGGAGAATTATGAGGCGAGTGATTTTCACTCAGCCTCATAATCTGAGCCGACCTGTGACAATTAAACTGTCACACGTCGGCTCAGTAGATTGGGAAGTGAGCGAACATATACCGTCACTCGCTCACTTCTTGACCTATCCCTGCATAGAGCCGTGACTGTCACTCACGGCTCCCTGCAGTGATTTCCCCCCCCCCTCCCCTGTCCGATGCTCCAGCGCTGACTGGCGGAACGGACGGGGGAGGGGGCGGACACAGCAGGCTTTGCCTCTGGATAGGCAGAGCCAGCAGTCAATCCTGCAGCTGGGTGGATCTTGACAGCAATGTCGGGATCTGCCCCGGCTGCGGCGTCTCAGTATACCGTGAGCTGTGGCTCATGGTATACTGAGCTTTAGGTTACGGGAGGACGCTAGTTTGTGTCCTCCCGTGACCCTTAGGAGAACTATGGGGAAAAGCCATTACCCCCATAGTTCTCCTCCTTTTTAAAAGGTATAATATTTCCAATGGTAGATTCTGGCAGTTTCTTGTAATGTCAGTAGTCTCTTCGACCAAGAGAATGGTTGGTTGGTTTTTAACAGTCTCTTGCAAATGAAAGTAATCGTGAACTTTTAGGTAGTGTTGTGTTTTATAAATTACCATGGTTTAATATTTTAGAAAATACTGTCTTCCATAGATTGGTAGGTATATTGCCTGGCTCAGGACAAGTTTCCTGACGGTGACAATGATTGAACATTACTGCCACTTGTAGTCTGCACTGTAGGGTGCACATGACAAGGGGACACCACAGAAGAGTAATTGGCAGACGGGGACAGCTCAAAACGGAAAGTGCTTAACTACTTGAAGACCGGGGTGTTAAACTCACTTCCTCTCCTGGCCATTTCTCAGTATTCAGTCCTGAGGTTCTTTTGACGTGACCAAATGACGAGGGAGCATGGAGCCAGCTTCCCGACCTATTGGGAAGCTGGGGAGCAAGTCATTACCCGCCGCTGGCTTCCTGATTGGCCTGGAAGCCAGCTCCCTGGTGGCTGGAGCTTTAATATATATATTAAAGTAACACTAAACTCAGGAGTTGAATCTTAAAAATGCCCTCAAGTACCTTTTTAACTATTAGCAAAAATGTAGCTCCAACCTTACTTCTGTGATGGACTACAATCTTACATTTAGTTTACTAATTTGTATCGAGATTATAGTCCATCAGTGAAGCGGTGGCTGCTTTATAACACGCATAGTGGGACCATGGGTAACAAAAGGTAGCCACCCTCCAGAAGGAAGGACAGTGTCGGCACCAATTCAGAGACTATTTGAGAATCTACAGCCCAGTGATGCAAAAATAAACTACATTTCTGTTAACAGTTAGGAGTTAAATCTTACAAATGGATTGAAGTACCTTGAGTTTAGTGTCCCAATCTTAATACAAATTAGTAAACTAAACTTGAGATTGTAGTCCATCACAGGAGCAAGCTCGGGGCGGTGGCTACATTCCAACACACATGGGGACCATGGGATACAAAAGTAGACCCCCCACCAGAAGGAAGCACAGTATCAGCACTAATCCAGAGATGATTTGAGGGTCTACAGCTAACTGATACACAAAACAAGTTACATTTTTGTTAACGGTTAAGGTACTTAAATGTATTTTCAAGCTTTAACTCCTCAATTTAGTCACTTTTAATTCTTTTGTTTGTTTGTTCTTTGTGTGGTGATTACTGCACTAGGTACAAATTCCGTCAAACCATGCTTTTCTTTTTTAAATGGAGGGAGGGTTACATCCTCCTTCAGGTTGTTGTTGCTGTCTGTGACCCTGTTGATTCTCACCTTTTTGTATTGTAAACTGTTGTCATGAAGACAAAATGTAAGGAAAGATCAGAACAGGAAACAGGCTGTTGTGTCTTTGGCACAGAAAGCAAGAAGAAATTGTTTTTTAGTGAGGACACAGCAATGAAAACGTCATAGAGTTCATAACCCTCCTCTACCTAAATCCCAAAAATAGCTTTAGATATACTGTCACTATTTCAGTAGATTTTGAGTAGAGATAGTAAAAATAACAGTTCTTCTATAGTTGCCAAGATACTTGCAAATAATAAAACGTTACAAATACATTAATTGTATTGGTGTATCTAGTTAAAAATAAGTATCATGGTTACAATGTTTAACATTTCCTGCACTATGGGTCCTTTCGCTGCTAGATTACACAAACAAAGAAGTCCCGGAGATGTAATTACTTTATGGGGCACATGCCAACCTGGTAAATTGAAACTTGGAAAGCTGTCAATAATCCCTATGTTGGGTTTTTTGAACGCAAGTCGTTAGTCTTATTCCTAACTTTAGAACATCTGATATAGATGATAATCATCATTTGTCATTTAACCCCAGTAGATTTTTGGAAGGAACGATCCAGTGATTTTATGAGAAAAAGGGAATCACCCTGACACCTGTAGAGCTAGCCGTTCCTCTAAGCTTACTGTCCCCAGGCACACCTTCTACTCACGCTGACATTAGTGCATGCAGGTGACACGTAGGCTGCTTGTCTGTGTGCTAAACAGGTGGAGCGAGTAGGCACATCAACTAACCTCTAGCTTTCAGATTACAGCCCAGCTGGGATTTTCCTTCCCTGATCCATAGTGGAGGTGAGTGTTTTTTGTTAATTTTCTCTCTTCTAGAACTACAGAAATCTCATGTACAGAAAAAAAGACTTGTGCTATGCCTTGTGAAGTGAGGAGATGCTAAAATCATGTCATATAGTCTGGTGATGATGCTGTCATTTGACTATGAGGCATATTCACGTGCTTTCTCTTGGGTTTTTTTTTTCTGTCTGATCTCCCTGTGCAGTGCTTGGCTGGAAATTTGTTTATGGTTAATGATGTGCCTCAGTGCACTCGGCAAACACTTAGGCTGCATGAAGCCTCCTTTTCTTTACATACACATGGAAAAAGCCTACTTCCCACACTTTCTGTGTGTGTGTATATGTATATGTGTGTGTGTGTGTGTATGCATTAATCCTATTTTTTTGCAGTTTGTATTTAATGTACAATTTACTAGAATGAAAAAAGTCCAGGTAAGCCCTTATGTGCGTATGTGTTAGCTTTTCGGTCCCTTTTTAGATGGGCATCTTCAGTTCTGATCCACAGGGGATCGATGTTCCAGATCCCCTGCTGATCGGGATAAATGTCACCGTTGTGACATCCATGACTGTCCAATTTTTTTCCTCCATCTTGCGAAGGAGGAGAAAGCTGTAATTATCAGACCCATGTTGGTCTTTGGGGAATTGAATGTAAACGGGCATGTGTCATTACCTCCCTATCCGACTTGGTCAGGTCCATCAAAACGGAACTCCTGATCCGGTTTTTTTCTTTGGACCTGGCCAGAGCCGAACGTAATCGGATATAAATGGACGCAGGTCCGTTTAGATCTGGCTGCCCATAGACTATCCTCCAGAGGGACCTGATTGGAATGCCTGTGTGAAAGGGGCCTTAAACATCTTTGTCCTGTTATAAACAATGTGTCTTTATTTTCATAGAGCTGAACAAATGCCAATAAAAGCTTATGAGCAGTTTAACCTCAGCAGATAATTGGGTGGACAAATTATCTTTGGCAGTAAAAGTGCTGACTGAAAAACCCGCCTGTGTTCCACCACAATAAAAGTAAGACATAGCGTGGGTCTGGCCTGTTCAGACCAAGCAGATTGTAAAAGATTGTGCTTGGTCTCCCCCCTTTTGTATTCTGAGTTTTCCTAATATATCTTTTTAAAATGATGAGGTGCCTCTCTGATCAATAGATCTCGGGCTCAGCAATTGGAAAAGGACCACACTTGATTTTTAACATTTGCATAGAACTACTTAAATTCTTTATTGTAATGTTCCAGAGATACAGTGGAGGGGAGAGTGTAGCTACCCAGAGACAGGAAGTATGTTATTTGCAGGATCACCAGATGGAAAAATAACGTAAAAAGAAAACTAATGCAGCCACCACATCTAAGAACTGGTTAGCAACAATATATTACATTTTTTTTTCTTGGTGTTAGATATTGTCAGGGTTCTACCCTGACTTAACTGGTTTGCAGCATTCTGGCTTGGCTGCCATTCCACCCACCAGTGATTCCTCCTTGTCTGAGCAGACTGTGTAACATTGCTCACTACTCCCAGGCATCCTCTTATGGCCAAACAGGTAGCATCATCTGAGAGAGCCAGTGAGTGGGAGTAGTAAGCAATGTTACACTGCTCAGACAAGGAGGAATCATGGGTGGGTGGAATGGCAGCCAAGCCAGACTGCTGCAAACCAGTTAAATCAGGGTAGAACCCTGGCAGTACCCTCCCCTCAATGATCCCCTCCCTGCAGAGAGGGACCTGGTTTAGAGGGAAAACGAGCATGAAAGGAGCGGAACAGAGCGGGGGGGTGGACATCTTCAGATGCCACCCAAGAGCGTTCCTCCAGATCATAGCCTTTCCAATGAACCAAAGGATAGGATATGGTCCAACGTAACGGGGAGCCAGCTTGTTGGTGGGAACCCAGAGGTGCAAATTGCGAGAGGATAGCCAAACCCTCTCCCTGACATGGTAGGATGGAGCGGTTTGCTCATTTGGACCCAGCTAATGCCTCGCCTCCAGGTCCTGCCACTACCTCGCTGGTCCTTCCTTTGCTCCTGAGGCATGTTGGGTTAAGCTTCCTTACCCCAGCACTACGGGGTGACCCCAATCATTGCTGCAGATTCCTGAACCAGGTGGGAATCTATTTTGAGTTGGCTCTGTTAGATCCGTGGTTCTCAACTCATGGGTCGCGACCCAAAAGTGGGTCGCAAGCCCTTCTGCAGTGGGTCGATTTGAGAACCACTGTCTTAGATGATGCTCCCTGTTTGGCCATAAGAGGGAGCCTGGGAGTAGTGAGCAACGTTACACAGTCTGCTCAGACAAGGAGGAATCACAGGTGGGTAGAATGGCAGCCAAACCAGAATGCCAGGGTGGAACCCTGACCGATATCCTGTAAAGTATATCTAAGGGCAAAACCTTTTTAGTTTTGGATAGAGTATGAAAGCATACTCTAGAACACTGTTAGGCTTTTATTGCTGTATGTGTAACTGCTTGGGAGATTAACTCTATTTGTCTTGGTGGCTATTGTCACGTGGACTGAAAGATTTGAGTTGCCCTCAGAACAGTAGCAGAGGAGAAATCTTAGTGGGGACATCTGTTCTGGTGACCACTATCTAAGAGGAGAGTTACCTTACTTTTGTGCCATTTGCCTCCATTTCCTGTTGTGTTTACAGGACAGAATGCAAAGAGAAATCTCTTAAATGTAACACATGGCAAAGTAAAAAAAAAAGAAACCGGGTTTTAACTATTCTATACCCTAGCCAAAGTGGCGGAAAAAAAATGTTGTCTTCAAGGGCCCATTCACATTGGTTCAATGCGTTAATCACAGGGCAGGAGGTGTGTTTGGGGTGCCATTCACATGAATGGCAACGCACCTCCTGCACTGTTAATGTACGGTAGGTGTGTTGCGCTGGACGGTGTGTTAATCCCTCGCAAATGGGCTTAATATACTTCCTGAGTGATGAGGCTGCACTGTTATAACAATTTAAGAATGGACATTCTATTACAGATTGGCGTCTGATCTCATTTTATCTGGAATGCTAATTAAAAACAATGTGCACAGTGGAGTAACCCACAGCAGCTGCTCAGCAGTCCACTTTTAAAAAAACTTTTTCTTGCAGTTTTGTAACTGATGAAAGTTTCAATTTGATACGATCACATGCATTTTGCATATCCTTGCTGCCGTTTGTTCTACCTTCTTAAAAAGCCGACTATTTCCCCTATTAGTTGTATTTCTATTTTGTGTTATATAGCTGAACATTTGCATAACTACCATGCTGCCTGTCAGTGTTCTTAAAATGACTGGATAGGAAGAGTGTGATTCACAATTTACACATAGATAAAACTACTGCTGAAACTAGTAATGTAACGCCTTAAATCATGATAAAGGTGCCTAATGTAGAGGAAAGCACTAACAGTTTCCTATAGAGAAGTCTGCAGTAAGAGCACAGGTGTGGTTTATTGCTGCAATATGTTTGTCACTTTTAGGTCAAACCAGTTAGATGTGAGGAAGAAAACTAGTCACCAGCAAGAAAAGAAAACATTGCAAAGTAATGTGTAAAATGCTGTTCTGCATAGCTGAAACTGCTTGCCTACTCATGAATATCAGAGGGTGGAGAGCCCACTGGTATTTGTAGAAGGTGGTGACTACTTGTTCTACTCGTATAATAGAAGTGTGCCCTACTGACAACCTGGGGATAGCATACATATATTGAAAGAGTGGTAGGTGTGCGTGTATATGTGTGCATTTTTCAATGTTATTGCCTTTATTTTACATGACAGTGCTGAGTGCTGTCAGCAGGACAAGTATGACTCCTTTTTGTAAAAAAAAAATAAAAAAGGAAAGCCCCTGTTCACACCTTGGTGTTTTGTAGCGCACACTTAATCCAGTGTGTTGCAGCACGGTTAGTGGCTGAAATGCACTGGATCGTATAGAGCAAGCCTTCCTGCGTTCTGTGGGCTGGGAGGTGTGGCTGCGGCGCCATTGACTTGAATGCACCACCACGTCCCCTCCCCATAGTGCGATCGTTTGCACAAGAACACATGGCACAGCGTTGCCCGCGGTCCGGTGCAATTGCGAAAAATAGTGCATGAACTATTTTTGAGATCACACCGGACCGCGGACATCGCTGTGCCAATCGTTCTGGTGTGGGCTATCCCCAGGAGTCTTATGCAATCCAGTGCGTTCCAGGCACTAACCATGTTGGAACACACAGGATTAGGTGTGAGCAAGGCCTCAAAGCTCAGAGCTACAAAACGGTGAACACAAAGAATCCCATTGCTTTCTATGGCCCCTGTTCACACCTGAGCATTCTGTCACCTGCAGCAATACACCTGACGCCGCAAAAATATCACGAGCCGCTTTTCTGCAGATTTCTGCTTATTTGGCCCCATAGATTTTAAAGGAAATACACATATATACATACAAGAGACCGGCCTGCCTCTTCAAAAAACATTGGGGAACAAAATGAAGGCCAGCACAAGCTGAAAAATGCACAACAAAATGATTGGAAAAACGCTGGACTAACACACATTGCCGCACATTAAAAAAAAAATATGTCTGGAACACTGATGTTTAGGTGTAAACGTAGCCGAAGAAGCCCTAGAGCCGTAAAGTCTATAACGAAGATCTGGGATCTTTTAGGCCTCATTCATACGGGGCATTTTGCCCGGTACAGTGTAAAGGTCCATTTTTCTGATGCGCCAACAGTATAAAAGCATGCTGGCAGCTTATGTAAGTCTACAGAGATGCCGGAGCTGCACGTCCTCACACACTGATTCTTGCAGCTTTGAGTTTTGACAGCCACACGCAAATGGTGTATGGACCTGGATCCATCATGCCTGAGACTGTACATAGTGCACAGACAGAACTGGATCCATAATGTCTGCATCAGAGGCTGTACACTGTGGCTGTCAATACATGAATCAGCAGGAAGCAGTTTTTGAGGGCGCACAGCTCATGCGTCTCCATAGACTTACATGAGCTGCCTGTCTGCTTCTTTACTCTGGGCGCATAAAAAAAACCCGGCCCTTAATGTAGTACAGGGCAACATGTCCCATGTGAATTAGGCCTTAGATGCAAGACAGGAGGGGGGGCGTCTGCCCAAAACGGAAATGTATTCCCAGTGGACTGCCCTTTTTAAATGTGTGTGCACCTTTCATACACTGAATTGTTATGCGTGGCATTATTGGTAGGGAATAACCTTGCAGAGCCCTGAAATTGTACTCCGGCATACACATTGCCCTTTTTCAGCGCTATGACCATTTTAGCTACTTACTATGGTTAATTTGCTGTAGATAGTAATTTACTTGATGTTTATAATGTACTTGGGGTTTAAGTAGGCAGCATCCATATAATTTGAGGAGCAGCCAGTGCTATGATGCTATTATCTTCAAAGCTTTTTGGAATGCTTTCTAAGCGCCACTTTGAAGAATCCTTGAGACTGCCTTGTGAGGTGTTGTTTAACTTGTTTTGTTACTTCAAGTTAACCATTAACAATTAGAGCCACATGTAACCCTCATGAATATATATTTATACCCTCCATGTATGTGCATGGTCTTCGGAGTTCTAAAAATAACATTTTATATTTAAAGCTGAACTCTGGAGTAAGCAAATATTGTCTAAATAGAAGAGACGTGCATTCTTACTTTGAACGTTGGTATGCTTTGTATTGTTCTTCCAGATCTGTGCAGTATTCCAGTGTGAAACTTTGTCTCTGTGCAGGGGCTTCCTGTAATAAATATCAAAAAAAGGGGGAAAGAGAAAGAAAGGGGCTTTGTGGTGACCACTGGAGAATAGCAGGGAATTGATCCAATAATAGTCAATTGATTCATATATATAATAAAATTCCATTTTTAATGTACTCAATTCATAATGTCTATACATATAAATATGCTAAAATTCATCCATATAAAAAACCATAAATAGATGTATACCATAAATAACCTCCCTGGAACCCACACAGAAACCATGATTATAAATTCATATATTGGTCATTGCCCTCATTGTATTCATATCTTATTTGCATGATTAATTGTACATAATTGTTCTATATATCATTAGTTCAGCCGTGATTCTGTGCTTGCTCCAGTCTTCAACGCGTTTCGCCGAGGCTTCGTCAGGAAGATTTGGAGAGGTTAACTTAATTATTCTTTTTCCGGTAATTGAATATCCATCTGCAGGAAGTCTCCCCACCCAACCAGGAGACAGGAGCGCCGGGGGGAGCCAGTCCGAAAGCAAGGAAGCCAAGCATCCGTCCCAATCGTACCTTGTACTGGTGAAGCTCCTCGGACTGTCAGGGGCAATTCCTTCTCTCAGAACCTCCAACTGTCCCCCCTCCATGCTCCCACTATGCAACCCCCATGTCGTCCCATTGACGGCATCTAACATGGGCAGATAGGACCTACTTTGACGGCATCTAACGTGGGCAGATAGGACATGGGGGTTGCATAGTGGGAGCATGGAGGGGGGACAGTTGGAGGTTCTGAGAGAAGGAATTGCCCCTGACAGTCCGAGGAGCTTCACCAGTACAAGGTACGATTGGGACGGATGCTTGGCTTCCTTGCTTTCGGACTGCCTCCCCCCGGCGCTCCTGTCTCCTGGTTGGGTGGGGAGACTCCCTGCAGATGGATATTCAATTACCGGAAAAAGAATAATTAAGTTAACCTCTCCAAATCTTCCTGACGAAGCCTCGGCGAAACGCGTTGAAGACTGGAGCAAGCACAGAATCACGGCTGAACTAATGATATATAGAACAATTATGTACAATTAATCATGCAAATAAGATATGAATACAATGAGGGCAATGACCAATATATGAATTTATAATCATGGTTTCTGTGTGGGTTCCAGGGAGGTTATTTATGGTATACATCTATTTATGGTTTTTTATATGGATGAATTTTAGCATATTTATATGTATAGACATTAGGAATTGAGTACATTAAAAATGGAATTTTATTATATATATGAATCAATTGACTTTATTATTGGATCAATTCCCTGCTATTCTCCAGTGGTCACCACAAAGCCCCTTTCTTTCTCTTTCCCCCTTTTTTTTGATATATATTGCATATATAGGGGTGGTGTCCCAGTTTGTGTGATGGTTCCTAATTTTTGTATTACAATTGCTTCCTGTAATAAAGACCAGTCACTTCAGCTCAACCTCCCTGTGCAGGGTGGCTGGTCTTGTCTCCGTCCCCTCATGTAGTTCTCTACAGGCAGCCTGTAGTGTCTGGGGTCTGTTGGATCCCTCCCACAGCTCTTCTCTCTGCATAGGTTATGTTCAGCAAAGTGATTTAATTGTGACGTTTACAAAGTAAAAACTGGTACAATCAAAGTGGATTGGTTTCCTTTTGTGGCTACCGAGGAATATATTTAAATCAGAATTTTTGCAATAAAGCTCAGCTTTACCAAGGGGTTTTCCCCAGGTATGTGGTTAATGTACCCATTCAATCCTATGATCTCTTTTCCTGAATAATGCAGCTGAAACAGAAAATAAACCCGTCAGAAACCCAAACAAATTAAAATGGAGCCTATCATGGAAAAAATGACAGAGCACGTACAGTAAAAAAAACACTGGTCAAAATGATCGGTCTGGCAACCCATCACTTTACGGGGGCCAATAGAGAGGCTCCAGAGCTAGGGAAGGGGTGGGGCTTGATTTTTACAGGAAAAGAAAGATTTGCATGCAACTCATCAAATACTGTGAGGTGGATTGATCAAAACTGGAGCAGACAGAATCTGGAGGATTTGCCCATGGCTGCCAATCAGCTTCTAGCTTTCATTTTTAAAGTTTCACTGAACAAACTGGAAAGAGAAGCTGATTGGTTACTATGGGCAACTGGTCCAGTTCTGATAAATTCCCCCCATTATGTAGTGATCTATTGTATTCAACATCACCATGGCAGCACAGGAGTGACTTATTACTCAATATATGAGTCATTCCATTGTGTCTGCATTCTTTAGGAATAGATATAACAATTAGAAAGCAGAATGTGGTCAAATCCTTACTCCATGTGCGTCTAAACTGGGATCCAATACTGTAGTGCCAAAAAAGTTCTTAGCTACCATCCTGCATGAATGAGAATTGATTTGCAACAGAGAGAGTGTACTTGCACATCCAGAATGTATAATGATCACAAATAAGGTCAGTGGTCTCACAATTCTTTGTAACTACAGTTCAGTTAGGACCCAGTAATGGATTTGTTGGTAAATATGTATCAGATGCTTAAAATGTGTTTGTAACACATGGCAATAATCTCTGAAAATTTTCAGGGTGACATTTATTATCTTTTTCCTTACATTTACTGCTACCAAATCTAATATAGTAAATAGTGCTCTTTTATGTCATTTTAGTTTAAGGTGACACTAAACTCAGGAGTTAAACCTGAAAAATGCATTTAAGTACACTAACTATTAACAAAACTGTTAATCTAATCTTATTTGTGTATCACTCGGCTGTAGATCCTCAAATCATCTCTGAATTGGTGCTGACACTGTCCTTCCTTCTGGAGGGTGGCTACTTTTGTTCCCCATGGTCCGTGTGTGTTGTCAAGAAACCACCGCTCCAAGCTCACTCCTTTGACTACAATCTCAATTTTAGTTTGCTAAATTTGTATGGAGATTGTAGTCCGTCACAGGAGTGTGCTTGGAGCAGTGGCTGCTTTACAACAAACCCAGGGACCATGGGGAACAAAAGTAGCCCCCCACCCCCCCTCCAGAAGGAAGGACAGTGTCAGCACCAATTCAGAGATGATTTGAGGATCTACAGCCGAGTGATACACAAATAAGATACATTTTTGTTATTAGTTACTTGAATTATTATTATTATATGCAATTTTAAGATTTAACTCCTGAGTTTAGTGACACTTTAACTATAACTATAAAATGTTCTGTAAATAAACCTGAACCACATATTTGCTGGTAGTAGGACTAGTTTTCCTCTGTTCATGTTCAGCTAGATACAAAATTAAATTATACCACTTGATATTATAATATACATATTATACTTTATTATATTACTTGATACACATGGTTTCACTACAGTGAACTACCTATCATCCGGCATTCAAGCAACCAGCACTCTCAAGCAACGGGCAAAAATAAATAAATAAATCCAGGACATAATATATCCTCAATTTTTTATTTTTGTTGTTGCTTGATAGACCAGTGCACATAAAAAAAAAATGTTAACAATTGCATTTATTTCGTTGCTAACGAAATTCTCTGTTTACATCTTACTGGTGGCTAGAGTCTGCAGAGAAGCGGATCTGAAAGCGAACTTTCTCTCTCGGGTCCGCTTCTCTGCTCCCTGGGTGGGTGCATTAGCAAGCCTGCTATTGGCAATTGCAGTTTGAAATGGCCTATAGCAGGCTGGTTATTGTACCAGCTCACTGAGCAGACGATTTTTTGATAGATAAAAGTGAAGCTGAAAAAACTCTGGAAGTTCTGAATTCTATCATGGCTTGATATAGTAATTGCAAATTATTTTAATCTAGTAGGAAATGAAGAAACCTTTTTGGAGTTTTTGTGCCACACTGAGGAGTTTTCCCGTCAACTTCCTGTTTTGTAGTCCATCTGTTGGCAGTTTTAGGCTCAGAATGACATCTTTATCTTTTCTGTAGATGATGTAACTGTCATGAATTGACCTGCCTGGAAGTCATAAGTGTTGACTACTTCTATAGGACGTTGCAGAGACAGATCTTTTGTGAAAATGTTCCTTTTTAGACTTTCAGATTCACTTTATTACACATTCAGTTATTCATTACAAATCAATGCAATCTGGAATCTGGATGTTGTATTGTCAGTCAGTCTTCAAGCTGATTTTGCAGTCTGATGATCCCTATGATAATTTTTCTGTTTTAAGATACTTGTAAAAAAAAAAAAGAAACCACTGAATAATAGTGTATATACATTCAAAAGAGCCAGGCCTCACCAATAATCTTTTATTATGAAGCATATTCCAAAGTCTATGTAGTAAGCTGTTTTAAGTTGAATCTCCTGTGGCTCCTGTCATAACCATAATAGTTTATTTACCTGGAGGAGTGTATATAAAGCTAACTTTGGATGCAGTAAAAGGTCAGAGAACTCATCTTTTTCTTTCTATGTGCCAGGACCACAAATTTAAAAACTGCTCAAAACAAGATTCTACTTCAAATGAACTGCAGACATTTTCCAGCATATTGACAGATATGTACAACTGATGCTACAGTTTGTATCAATTTGGAACATTCATTTCAAATTGTTCCTTCAAGTGTATACATTATACAATTATTGCTGAAGAACCCTATACCTGTTCACTCATATGAAGCATGCACACGTTTATCCCTGGTTTACCTGTATAACTTTCATTCTTTTGGAGGTGTGTTACAGTATGTTGAACTGTTCCTAATAAACCATTCTGTCTTCTATGTTTGTTCTTTTTTAGGTCACCAAACAAATTTCACAATGTTTGATGGGGACTATGACTACCTCATCAAATTCTTAGCATTGGGAGACTCTGGCGTTGGAAAAACCAGCTTCCTTTACCAATATACAGATGGAAAATTCAATTCGAAGTTCATTACAACAGTAGGAATCGACTTCCGGGAAAAAAGAGTGGTGAGTTTTTTTTAGGTTTTTTTTTTTTTTTTTAACTTTGTTTCACTTTATCTTTGCAGGTTGTAACAAGAGAGCATTTAGGAACTCTAAGGCCTTGTTCACACCTAGGCGTATTGCATATGCGCGTCTGTCGCGTTTTTTTACCGCGATTCGCGGTAAAAAAGTTGCGCGTTTCCGAAGGCTACTTGGCTGTAGCCCAATGGAAACGCGCAACAAAACGGCCCAAAGTAGTACCTGTACCTTTTCCGGCGTGGGCTGTTTTGTAGCGCGTTAGGGACGGGCGGAAATACGCCAAGGTGGGAACGAGACCATTGAATACAATGGGATTTATATTTTTGAGCGTTTTGTCGAGCGTAGAACGCGCTACAAAACGTTCAGGTGTGAACGAGGGCTAAGCAGCGGGTACTTTACACATATCTTTCCCCCACGTTGCCAGTGGTATTCACAATTTAGCATTATGGAGTTCCTTGGCTCGCTCATTGTAACTTCTAGATGGTTGTACATTCATAATCTGCAATACATTTGTTCTGTTAATATATTTTCCTTGGCATAAGTATAATTGCTAAATGTTGTGGGAAATCAGTCCGGGATTTGCCTTACCTTTAAAATAGAATTAGAATAGTAATCACTTATTTCATGAGCTCATAAAGGGACTTGGCCCTCCTATGTGATGTGTGCCCATTCATCTCTTGCCTACCTTCTCCAGCCTCAGATTTCCAGTTGTTTTTAGGCTTCTTTGACATCATCATCATTTTTCCTTAGTCTATTAATACCTCTTCTGTCCTCTTGTTTGCCTTTATACATTTTCCTAACATATCTCTCCTCTTATGTCATCTCAGGCTGTTAACTTAGTGAACTTAGCTCACCTCCCCACAGCCACTGCTTATACTTTCCTTCTGTTTGCTGTTGGAGCCAGATGAGCAGGCCCTGTGTAAGCTTCAAATTGGTCTACTCAGAGCCTACCCAGGATTGGAAGCAAGAGGGGTCATTTGGTATTATCCAACATGATTGGTTGCTTCTTCCTGCAAGAACAGTTAGCCAGGGATGTCTATAAAAGTGCAAGAATCCAAATCATCCACACACTGATGATGTAAAGTTAACTTTATTGATGCTCAACATATACTACAGAGTTCTGCCTCCAGTCCACCCTCTATAACGCGTTTCACCCTACATGGACTTAGTCTTGTACACATTGATGTCATTTGTGTGCAGCTAATTAAGTTTATAGGACTTATGTGCTTGAATGGTTGTATGCCAGGATTGAGCAGTGTCTTTTTGTGATTTGATGACCGGGATGTCTGGCTACAGATAATCACAAGCATCATGCCATACGATACCATTTAGTATTGTTAGTAGTGATGATGTGGAACAACTTGCCTGTCCTTGGTCAATATAGGAATAGAGAGTTTCTCTGAACATTATGGAATAATTAAAGGCACACACAATTTAAGCTACAATGTGCATTCAGTGTTCTAGTTTTCACAATTCCTTCCTGCTATGTACATTTCTTGAGAAGTTGCCTGACTTTCCTAGGTACAAAATTGTGACACAGGGTAACTGTTTTTTCTTTTGCTCAACCAGTCATACGGGTTTACTTGATATAGATACTGCATTTGGCAAGTCCTTCATTACTGTATCCTGTAGCTTCCAATAAATTAGTCTTTCATTGTTTGAGTGTAATAAACCAATAAGATGATATCATGATAAGATAGCGTAATCTTAATGCTGTCTATGACTTGTTGCTATTTGCAGAGCCTTAGTACATAAAGGTGGCCATACACTTTACAACCATCGCAAGACATTAGTCTTGCGATGGTTGTAAAGTAATTAAAAAAACATACGATCTGCCCATCATAGACAGGCAGATCGTACTTGCGATGACCGCAATGCTGAACGGGCAGTGTGCGCGTGTGCACACCGGCCGTTCGGCATTTGTCTCCCGAGCATCATTCAAACCAGCTGAAAATCGTAAGATTTTCGGCTGGTTTTCTAGCATGCTCCTCGGACAAAAGACGTGCGACCGTACAGTAGAATCGGTTGCATGTCTTCATTCACACTGCACGATTCTCGTACGATCGTGGGATTTCCTGTGATTCTCGTACGAGAATCGTGCCGTGTATGGGCACCTTAAGATAGGCAATTGTTGTCCAACAAATGCCAGTGTAATAGTTTAGCCTAAGTATTAGGGATACACCGATGCCGGTGTTTCGGTATCGAGTACCGATATTTTTTTTTAATTTTTTTTTTAGTACTCGCTGATACAGAGTGCTGAGGCTGCCTGGCTTCCTGACCAATCAAGAAGCTGGGCGGTGAGTCATGAGGTGCCGCCCGGCTTTTTGATTGGTTAGGAAGCCAGGCTGGCTTCCTAACCAAACAGGAAGCTGGGTGCCACGTCATGACCCGCCTCCCAGCTTCCTGATTGGCTAGGAAGCCGGCTTCACTTGTTCCTAGGCAGCCTAGCTTCCTGACCAATCAGGAAGTCGGGAGATGGTTCACTACGTGCCGCCCGGCTTCCTGATTGGTTAGTAAGCCAGGCTGCCTAGCAACAAGTAAAGCCAGCTTCCTAGGAAGCGGGCTCCATGCTCCCTCAGCGCTGCCGGTCCGGAGGAGATATCCCACTCCCCAGAAGTTCCGTTATCGGAGGTAAGTATCGGAGCATTTGGGCGAGTATGAGTACTCACCCAAATACTCAGTATTGGCACCGATGCCAATACTAGTATTGGTATCATGCATTCCTTCTATGTATATTCTTTGTCTAATAGTGATCATTTTCCATATATAATGGTGGATTTTTTTTTAAATAAAGACCTCTGTTGGAACTCCCCATTTTAATTACATTCCTAGTCTTTGCATTGTGTTTTTCCTTTTTCATATGCAACTATAGTTTCTAAAACTGTCAACTGATTGTTGAGCTAGTCATGTTTCTGTTCTGGATAAACAGGAATATTCACATTTTTGTTGCATCTTAGTAGATGTTTGTGGAATGTAACTTCTCTGAGTCTCAAGCATAGTTATTGGTTGTGCAAAAGAGAATACTGATATGCGACTATGCTGAATAGTATGCTCCAGTGAAGATGTAACATTGAGCAGCCGAGTGGAATCTTAGATGCTCAGGGGTTGTTTTTTTGTCCAGGATTTTCTCTGTGCATCCCATTCTTCTTTTTTTCCTCCTAATTTTGGGGGTCAGAGAACCCTTCTTATTAACTGATTGTAATGCAGGAGATTAATTTCCAAGCATATCCACTGGAGGCTACCTGTTTCCTCTCTCACATACAGAACACCTAATGTATTGGTGCTAAGAACTTTCTCACCAATCCATTGAAAATCCAATGGGATTGGTGATGCCGGAAGCAAAGAGATTAGGTTAGTTAGCTCAACCTTCAGAAAGTAATTTCCAGTGGCTCTGTAAGGTGTCTCTGAATTCTGCCTATAGTAGGTAGCAGTGGTTGCTTGTAAGCATAAGTAGCTTACTTTTTATGTGTTGCCCAGAATTGCTCTTTAATGTGACCCTGAATTTGTTGGTAATATGTTGTAAAATTTTATACCTGGAGATCTTACCGTAACCTCACTTCCTGTTGTAGGCAGATGAGGCTAAGCCACTGCCATGTAATTAGCTGCATTGTCAGCCGACCATCAGGCTATGTATACCTCCTGTAAAGCTAAAAGGGAGCTTTACAGGAGTGCTCTGAAAAAGTGCTCATGTCAGGCTGATGATGCTGCTAATTACAAGGCAGCATTGTAATGTAATGTTACTGGCAGGATCGCCAGGCAACTTTGCAACAGATTTACAAAATGTGATTTAGGTTTTACATACGCTTAAACAATTCTGGCCAGCCTTCCATTTCGACACTGCATTTCTCCTAAAAATATTATGCAGACACTGTTTGCAAAGTCGATATTTGCATAAGGCTAGTTGTTGTGCTAGACCCATGAATTGCAGGGTTGGACAGAGCTATTGAGGTAGGAGGTACCTTAGTGTGCCTGGTATATGTTGCCAGTGTTCCCCAGCTATTTATACCTTCAGCTGGTAAGTTAGAATACGTGGACGTCC
Organism: Nanorana parkeri; assembly: GCF_000935625.1. NCBI lineage: Eukaryota > Metazoa > Chordata > Amphibia > Anura > Dicroglossidae > Nanorana > Nanorana parkeri. Next base: position 1,103,704 of record NW_017306558.1, read on the forward strand.
TGTCCTTAGCACAGTGCATTGTGGCTGTATAACATTAGCAAGTCACGGACTGCTTTTTACTCATTGACTGAAATTGCACTGGGACTATTCCATATTGCCATTTGATCTTCATCCTGTGACATCTTTATCTGCTATCTGTGGCCCCTAAGTACAACTCATATTTTTTTTTTTTTCTACAAATCTGTCCATAATTTTTATTTTTTTCTGTCTTTCTCTGTTTTTATGAAACTTTAGTCTTCAATGTAAACATATCCTGTTAAGACCACTAATTTTCCGTCACCAGTTACTGTGTATAAAACCTAATATTTCTAATAAAGAATGTGTCAGTGTTAGAAGTGAATGTAATATTAGGGAGAGCTGTATCTTTTACTAAACTCATAGTTTTCTGTCCAGTTATCTCACTGAAGAATGTTGCCCTGTGTCTCAATTAGCCTAAATTTGTTGAAAACCTGAAGCAGTAGGCTGCACAGCATACTATATAAATGTCAACTTTTAAATTCCTTCACAGGAACGAGATGTGAATATAATATTTATCTACTCTCTCAAAGCCATTTTATTTAATTTTATTTTTGAATGCCAGCTGGAACTTTTTTTAGGCTTAGGTAGAATGAGGAAGAGTTGAAACTTTTGTCAGGTTTTTATTGCTGTTTTGTATTCACGTTGGTTGTACTCCCAACACTTCCTATGCTGCTAACCCAGAAGCAAGTAATGAAACCTCAATGCACATGGGCGTCTGGGGATTCGTGCGGCAAGAATATTGCATCCAGGGACATCTCTCCCAATATTCAGGTAATAATACCTTGTACGATTACATGCGGACAGGTGCAGCCGCTGTCATCCTGTCATTAAGTTTAATGGACACAGCGATGCACCTGTACAGACTCACCTGAGATTCCTGTCACATGAATCCACAGGTTCCTGCCACAGGAATCCCTAGACATCCATGTGCATGAGCCCATACCCTTCCCAACAAAGTTTTGTGTGTGTGGCAATCTACTTTTAAACTGAAACTTGATGCAAGAGAAACTCTTTACAAATAAAAGGTTTTGGTTGATTGTGAATACGTTGTCTTCATTGCTGTGTTTGTACTGACATTTTTAATTTAATAATGCATGTGCAGAAGAAAGATACAAGTAACATAAAATAGGAAATTCAGAATAATAATGTCCTGGTTGATAATGCTCTTTCCACAGGTGTATCGATCGAATGGTCCTGATGGTATAGCTGGAAGAGGTCAAAGGGTTCACTTGCAACTTTGGGACACAGCTGGTCAGGAAAGGTGAGCTATATCAGAACACAATGTAGACAGGGACGTAACTACAGCTATAATGGTTACTGTGACTTCTATGGGGCTCAGGAACACAGATCGTCCAGCTTACTGAATCCCAAATGATTCTTCTAGCCATCCTCAGAATGTAGTCAATCTATCATAAAATTCACGTTAATAAAGATCTGTTCTCTCCAAATAGCTATACCACTAATTAGTAAACTACAGTATTGGTTGTTACTTTTTAAACACTTAATCCTATCACTGCCAGGCCCTCTGGAACGCTTTTAGCCTCAGCTGGCCACACCATTTTTGCAATGTTTCCCATTGTTTTTAATTTCTACTGCTGCATTGCTAGCGTTTGTAAAAGACCCCCCCCGAACCATATATTTTCTGAAAACACAGGCCCGGTAAAATAAAAAGATGGTGCTACTAAATTTGTAGGTCCTGCGATAATTGCGCAAATGTTTATCAAATTAATATTAAACCGATAAAATGACTGAAATAAAATTAGTATCTGTGCACACCAAAAAAATATTTTCCGACTAAATCTGAAAGATAAAACTGTATTGAGTTAATAAATAACACATTTTTGTACATTCAAAATTCCGCCTTTTTGCAAAAAAAAATGACTGTAAATACCTGAACGATCTGATTGGATGCAGGCATTGTTCAGGTGTTTTGAGAGCCAGCAGGGCTGACTAGCAAGATAGTGAAGCTTAGCCCAGTGGGAGATTCCTCCACCTACACAGTTTAGCGTAGATGGAGGAATCTGTTGCACGTTTTCTATCTGACCAATGACAATCTACAGATAATAAGGGAGCCTTACAGGAGCGGGAGGGCATCTTAAGACGTCCTGCCCTTCCCCCTGCACGTGCCCAGTGCGCACACGAGTGGGGAAACTGTCAGCCATGCAAACAGCCAGCGATGGCTGTTTACATTCAAGCGATCAGGCGTCTCTAGACGCCCAATCGCTTGTACTGGCTGCGGATGTGCGCCCCATGCCACCACTGCTGGTCCCAAGATCCGCTGTGCCTGGTGCGGCTGGGACCGGCACAGCTATGCTGTCAGTGGAGATCAAATGAGATCAGTACACAATCTACCTTTTGATCTCTGTGTATTACATCACTTCCTGCATTCAGTGTTACCCTCCGGTTACAGATGCCGTAGAGTAGCTGAAGAAGCAGATCTCTGCTTAATCAGCTTCTGTGGGGGTCCCTAGGTGACATTAGGGGTCTTCAAGACCCCTGATGTCTCCATAAAAAGGACCTGTTATGTGAATTGGCTATCACATAGGGAATTTCTTAGTCCCCTATATGATAGAAATAAAGTTAAGTGTAAAAACAAAAAAAGTTTGAAAAAAATAAAAGCATAAAAAAATAAGCTAAAAAAAAGTAAAATAACACCATTTTGTTTTTTTTACAGTCCCCCACATACACACGCAAACATGCATCGGGTGCGCCAACGTGCAAAAACGACGATTCCGCCTATTGTGCCGCACATGTTACATATCGCCGCAAACGTCAGAATGAGAGCAATAATTCTAGTGCCATTAATCACTGATGACACTAAACTGATGAGCGGTAAAAGCTTTTAAAGCATCGCCTATGGCCAATTTTGGGTATTGTAGTTATTTGCGATTTCGCGGGCGCGGCAATTTTAAAGCTTGACATGTTTGGTGTCTATTTACCCGACGTGACCCCGACTTTTATGTTATAACAGATAAATTGGGTAATAAATGTTTCATAACATTTCATTGGGAAACAGGTTTTTTTTTTTAAATTTAGGGTACACTTTTTGTTGTATAGTAAAAAATAAAACCCCAGTGGTGATTTAAATACCACCTGAACTTTTCACTATTTAATATATTTAAAACATTTTCGGGGGTTTGTCTTGCACTCTTTTGCAACCTGTCTGCCTTGAATCATTGCAATCGTTATTTCCTTTTTAAATATTTTGTTATAGTCTTTGTAGCTTTCAAATGACAATAGTGTTCCTTCATGTTTATATTTTTTTAAATATAAAAGCCCTAGTGCCAGTGGGGGCCTGCAGGATCCACTGAGACTAGCCGTTATCCCATGATTAGCCACTATCCCAGCCCCATTCTAAAAAAAAAAAAGGTTAACGGCAGACACTAAAGTGTTGTTTTTTCTAATTATTATAATATTTGTTTTAACTTTTTAATATTTGCTAAGTGGAAGAAAGGCTGTTGTCTCACATTTAACGGGTTATGTGATCGGTTTCTTCCTCCTCCAAGCACACGCCCCCTTGCCCCATTCATTAGAATAAATGTGGCTTTCCCTGCTTCAGAGTTCTAAAAATAGTGTTTTTAAAGTGAAGTTCTTTAACTTGCACCCTAACACTTAACCCTTTAAACCTCTACCATTAACTATTTCTAACCGTACCTGTACATGAGACTTGACCACATTATACGGCAAGTAAAAGTCGAGGCTAAAAACCTGTTCTGAGCTGTCCTGGCTGTGGGAGCAAATTTCCGCCTGAAAAATTGTGGCGGTCCAGCATGCGGGAACCTTGGCTGCTGGGCATGGGACTGTAGGAGTTTCTGAATTTTTAGTGAAAGCGGAGATCACCTTTTAACAGTATACATGCTATGTTCTGGATATCCAGGGATAGCACATACTAAAACTAGGTTGGGAATACTTTGTTTACTCTGTGAACTTATAAAGTGAATGATTTACCAGGTTACCATTTCAGCTTCAATTAGTCTATTGTCAAAACTGTAGTAACAAGTAGCTCATTCTATGTGATTAGTAACGCATTAAAATTCCTTAAATGGTGGTGCTGTCAGGTTCTAGATTAAACAAAATATATACCATTGGGTCTTAGGAATACACAGCTCTCCTCATTAATGTGCTAGACTCGGCACACAAAGAGGTAGAGAGCAATCCAGTGCTGAAACACTCACTGAAAAACAAGCTATAACCTATGAAAAATGCACAATGTGCTGAAGAGATCGCATGAAGGTACTAGAAAAATAAATGTTCCTAGGACAGCAGCTGGAGTGTGAATTTAAGTACACATTATGTGCTGACAAAAAAGACAAACAAGTATGTTGTTTTCCACTGAAGGTAAAAAAGAAAAGTACCATTTATCTTTTCTTTCAGAAATACTTGAGATGTTTAAAGTGTATCTGAAGCTTGAATTGATGGCCTGTATGGTAAACTGCAATTCAGATGCTGTTAAAATATTGTGCATCACCTCATTTTGGTTTCCTTAAATGGAATTTTACCCATATCTTTAAAATAACTACAAAGGCACCTTTAGAAATGCTTAGTAACGGCAATCTACAAACAGATACTTCTAGGTAATTGCCGGCTTTTTATTCTTTGCATGCCTTTTTTCTCTTTTCTTCCCCGGTCTTCTGACAGTGGCCATGTTTTGGCCATGTTTACTAAGGGCAGATTAATATATCTCCCTTTTCTTCCTGGAACTCTAGGACATGTGACTATGCACATCATCCCAAGGGAGGAAAATGCCTTTCCCTGAGATCTCATGAGATTTCCCACCAATGCACCGCTGGTGTAATCTTCCCAGAATGCAATGCTTTGGCACATTACATCATTTGTGCAAAAGTGGACCAGGAAGTGTATGAACTGTATTTGTAAGTAAATGAAAAACATGTTGGTTTAACTAGCAAGTGTAATATGATTTTAAATTGGCATGTTGATGTGATTTTAGTGAAAGGGGGAAAAGGTCTACTTTAATTTGGGAGATATTTTAAAATGCAGGTTAGCAGCCATAGGACAATCTACACATTGATAGATTATGTGCCTGTTTCCCTGGCTATACGGTAGGATGACTGACAGCAGCACAACAGGGAACAGGGAGATGTGAAATTGGCTATTACTAGCATCCATGTTAGGTTTAACGTTTCTGCTAATCAGAAATGCTTAACTCTGTATCAAACTTTCAGAACTGTTAAAACCGCATATGAGATTTAAATATTAACATTAAGACATTACTGTTGGATGCATGAAAATTCCAAGGAAAGACATTTTGAAAGAGTGCTTAGTAAGTTTTTTTCTTTAAAGTCTAATTGTTTGAAACACGGTTTTGTTCGCTAGTTTACCTGCCAAAGAATTTTAAATTCTAATTTTGCTAACCAGACACCCCCCTCTTCTAGCAGCCTGCTGATTGGATGATTGAGGAGCAGCAACATGTTGATCCATTACGTTGCTCACTCTGCCAGTATGTCTACTACCCATATGGATGTTCTTCAGCAGAGCCTGATCGCCTTAGAGTGCTCCCTTTCCAATTAAGAGTGCTGTGATGTAGAGAATTATGGGAGAATAATATCGGACAGATATAAGTGCTGATTTTTAAAGAACATTGATGCAGCAGACCAGGGCCAACTTTCAGCTTTAGAAGTTTATAGTAAGAGAGAAAAAAACAGTGGGGTTCAGCACCTCTGCAAAGTAAAAGAAAGCCCTTCTATAGTGCTGGTTCCTATGGTTGTGGTGACTAGTGATTTTCCCTGCTGGATGAAGGTCAGTCACCACAAGGCCACACAGAAAACAGTTGTTTCCTATGTGCCCCATCCACATCACAATGCTGTGAATGCTGCTTTTCCCCCTCATACTGGATGGCACTGGAGGCCACTGCATTGCACCACACCATGCTGTTCTGCAGAGACCTTTCAAACTTGCAAAAAAAAGAGGTAAATGTTTTACGTGTGGCTGCTGTGAACAGCCTTAGTGTTAACTTACATTCTCTCTAGGTGCAAAGGAAATTTCCTCTCCTTATTTGACTGCATAAGTGGAAAGTTTCAGTTTAAAATAAACCTGTCCTTGATGCAAACTTATTAAACTACTAGCATGGCTAAAAAGGTGCTTTCAGATGCCTCTGGAGTATATACATGGTACAGGACTGGTTTTAAGCGCAGAAAGATTTGTTTTTCTATCCATTAATTCCTGGAATTTACATTGCTTTGCTAAGTAGCACTGCCAACGTAGTGTTTTTTTTTTTTTTTTATATGAGTAATGGTGCCCATACACTGTGTGAATTTTGGCTAGTTCTTGAGGAACCGGCCGAAATTTGCAGTGTGCGCCGCTGTCGGCACCCTTTCGGTCAGCATCCCTCAATCAACTGATCGAAGGAGTCAGCCCGAAAATCTTTGTACGATCAGAGCCGGCAGCCAATGAGCCATCGACTCTGTTCGGGTATTGCAATATAATGCAAACAGCGGGATTGTAGTGTTGATTGAGGAATCGGCTCTACTTTTTTTGCTGAGCCCGTGGGTTGAACGAGAAAAATAGAGCAGTGTATGGCCAGCCTAGGTCTTGTCCCTGCCCCGAGCCTGTGACTGGACAAGGAAGAAGAAGCAGCAGACTGATTATCTTATCTCTCTTGTCTGCACTCTGCCCTTTCTTCCTATTAGCATGTTCATCAGTATCATGTGAGTTCTGCACCACAACTGATTGGCTCCTTGTACTACTTCTCTCCCAGTGCTTACAGGGGACTCTAGGAAACGAATACAGAGTCCAACTCCGCAACTAAATGCTTCTAAAAATAGACTTAAGGGTCTATTCATAATGGATTCGCTGTGCAGCTTACCCAGGGAATGTTTGGTGGACATTCATCCGCTTGTGTTTTACAGCATCGGGCCTTTCTTTTTCAAAGAGGATTTCCCCTCTGGGCATATCATATTTGAAGAGGACTTGCCTTAAAGTGTATTTCCACTTTTGCAGTCAAATTTGAGAAAACCACTCTCTATGTTATGTTTGTTCACACCGCATACTGAAAAATAACTAAAATACAAAAAACAAATCTTACTTTAGATGTTATGTTAAATGAGGCAAGATGGCTGATTCCAGGTTTTTCTCAGCTCTTTTACAGTGGTCTGTCCTAATGGAAAGGCTTGAAACTGAAATTTGAGGATTGTGTTTATCTGATAAGCTTCATTAACATACAATGGGCTAGCCAGCTCAGACCCCCTCATGTCTCACAGCCCCTCAGAACATTTTAAAGACATACAAACAAGAAGAGATTTTAACCCTTAAAACCCTAACACAAGTAAAAGCTATTTTCTTTTAGCTTATGCCATGTGAATGGGAACATGTGACAAATATAAAATAGGCGTTATCTCAATTTTGCTGCGAAATTGCAAATACACAATACAATGATTATGGGTACCTGCATGAATTGGTGCTTTTATCTGCCTGAAGTTCAGCATTAAAGGGGTTTTAAACCCTCTGTTTTTTTTTTTTGCCTATATCTACTGCTAGCAAGAAGTAGATATATGCAAAAAGTTGAAAAAAAAACGCTTTAACAGCGGTTTAAACTTACCTCGTTATCGCTGCGCGCTCCCGCCCGAGAATCCGAAACTGCTCGGGCGGCCGCAAAGCATCTTAGGGCGGGCGCATGCGCAGTTTGGATTTTTGGCCGGGAAACGAGCAGAGACGCAAGGTAAGTTTCTATGTACTCGTGCACCCGCATGCAGACACCACGGGATCAGAAGTGCTTGCAGGGACAGAGGAGTCAGCGCTGGATCGGAGAGCAGCCGCACCGCTGGAGGGACAGATGAAAACATCAGGAAAGATACACTGTCATTATTCAGTTGTCTACAACAGGATGCCTTCTGGATACTACCGTATGTTTCTGGAGGAAATAACTTTGTTACAGAGTTGCATGTAATCTTGTATGTAACAATCTCCCAAATTATGTTAGAGTGAACCTGTGTTCACTGTATAGGAAACCAGTACTGGAAGAAATTTGTAGACTACTATTGCTGACCTTCTTCTGAGAAAGCTAGTTTCCTGGCTGTTTCTAGCTTCAGTATATTCTGTGTGACTGGAAGTGAACAAATATACACCAACTGTAGTCAGGGCTCCTGATCTGTGTACACCTTACAGGTCAGTGATGTGTTTTGCACGTTTCTTTCAGGGTAAGTATAGACATATAGTGGTGACCAGTGCGAACACCTGACCTGCATACTCGCTGTAGCCAGAGGAACAGGATGGTTGCCAGGCATCGCAGGATGGTTGCCAGTCTGCATTTACTACCTACACATTTGTATTAGTACAGGTTTCTTATAGAGGCCCTAGATATACCACCAGGTATATGTTATGTATGGAGTGCAGTTTTGAGGCATTAATGTGGAAACCGTATTTTTTTTCCCCCCTAGAGTTGTTTAAAATTGTAGAAATAGCTGCAGATAGCTGAGCAAATACTGTTCAAAAACAGGAAATTAAATACTAGCTTTATTTAATAAGACCAGAGATTTTGTGTATTGTAAAGCTTTTGTTCTGGTACAAAATAAAACAGAGCTTACATATTCTTGACAAGATTTTTATTTTTTGCAGCATGAAAAATGATTGCTTATGATTTTCCTTCACATGAGTTGTAAAAAGACACAAGTGCCAGTGCTGTCATATGGCTGCAAGGCCATTCAGCTCAATGTTTGCTTTCTCCTATCGTATGGGAGAATGGAGCTACCATCCAGCTGCCAAGATATGATATATGGGCACTAGGGAGAAAGCTGATCTATATACTGTAAATGTCTGAGTCAGATGGTGTAAGGTTTAGATGAGGCCTTACACTTACAAGTAGGGATGCACCGATACTTTTCGAGTACCAGTGCAGATACTTGGCATTTTCATGAGAACTACCAGGGTTGCAGCGGTTGCAGCTGGGACCTGGCTCTGGCACTCCACCACTGTCCTGAAGTCATTAGTCTGTATTGATTTAGGAAAACTGTCCACATTACAATAAACATAAATGTATCAGTACTTGTATTAAAACAGGGATGTACAAATCCCAGGAGCTCCGTGTGCTCCTTACAAATGACAGCTGCCTCCTAACTTTTGAATTTATCTCTAGTTTAGTCTTGGAGCTGGAAGAGTATCTATACTTGTACCGAGTACGGTACTTGGTATTGGTGCATCTCTAGTTACAAATGTTTTCCACTACTCTGTGTTTTTGGGTTTCGCAGCTTCTCGGCAAGGTCAGTTGGTCTCCACAGTGAGCTCAGGCATCAGACTCTCGGTGACTTTTGGTGATGCAGTACAAAAGTTAACAAAACAAAAACAAATGACACTGTCTAACTATACAGGTGGCCATACACTATTTTCGGCTGGAAATTTTCTTTTCTGCCACGAACCCCCCCGGTCGATTATAGCTCAAATACCCCGCTAAGCAAAGTCGAAGCTCGATTTCGGAAATCCTTAGCCATACTAAGCAACCAATTTTTGACGAACAACGGAAATAATCCCTTTTGCGCATTGTGCTGTATTCTTGCTGAGATTTTTGACGAACAAAAAGCCCACTGAATTGATTTTCGTTCGATCCGAAAAAATGTTCCAACCTGACCGATCAAAAAAATTCGATCACAGTATCAAAAACGAAAATCTGCGATGTACCATAAACTGTTCGATTTTTTTATACAAAAGTGTTCGTGTATGATTTTCGTCCAAAAATCTACTAGTGTATGGCCACCTTTAGGGTTAAATACAGACGTTTTAGTTGCACAACTTTGCAAAATGTGTTGAAGCCACACTGCTTTATCAGGGCCCCTCTGTGTATTGTGGTCCTAACTCTAATCTATGAGAGCCTCCATCTTGGAGCATACTTGGCAAATGATGATTTGGATGCAGGTCCATCAGTGGGCAGCCCAACCTCCTTAAAGGCACAGGGACACATGAGAAGCCCAGCACATCATAATGGCAGCTGAAGCCCCCAGTGTGTCCCCACATCAAATCCAACAAGTGAAACAAATGGCACTCATCAATTCATAACTAGCTTTAACGTAAGGTGCACATGGAAGGGCTTTACAAAGTACAAAAGCAAAAATTTCCCAGCACACTTGCCACCTGGTGATGCAGGGCACACATACATGTGCCCTGCAGTCACCAGTTTGTTGGTGAGCGGTAATATATATACGCAATGTAGAAAGACCTTTTATATCTGTTGTCTGAAGGGTACATGTTGTATACAAAATGTTTATATAAGAATATGTGTTTCATGTATAAGGAGACTCCCAGATGTCTGCAGATCACAGAAGGGGACCTTGGAAGCTTTCAAAAACATTGAATTAGTGTGTGTGCTTTTTCAGCAGCATGAGCTGTAGCAGCCTTGTCATCCAGCTTTGTGGCATCTCTACCCTCCTACCTGTTGTAAATTAGGTATAGCCCTTGGGGGAAACTTGTGCCACAGCACTCATGAGCTGGATAAATACATGATCTCTGAGACCAGGTGAGCTAATGAGATAAAGCTCTTGAGAACAAGCAATTGATAAAAGAATTGGTAAGTCTGTAAGTGATTTCAGTAGTTCCTTACTTTTGTTTTCTGCTTGTTTTCCAGGTTTCGCAGCTTAACAACAGCTTTTTTCAGGGATGCAATGGGATTTGTTTTGCTTTTCGATTTAACAAATGAGCAGAGTTTCCTGAATGTCAGAAACTGGATAAGTATGTACTTCAATGATGCATGACTAAACCTGTCGCTGTTTGAAAGATGAAGCAGCCAATTGTTTTGCAATATTTAGCCCATCCATTCACTAAGAACTAGGGCTGCAACTAACAATTATTTTCATAGTCGATTAGTTGGCTGATTGTTTTTTCGATTAATCTGATACAAATAAATACCACCCTTAATTTAAAATAAAATACACAAACGGAGTGTTACAAACATAGTTTACTTCAGAATAAAACTGCATGCACAATTTTTTGCAATCGCACAGCACTAAAATGCACGGCATTGTGGTACTGCATGTTCCGGTGCGGGTGATCGCACCGCAGGTGGGAGGCGTGTTGTTGTGCCATTGAACTGAATAGCACCACAATGCACCTCCAGCACCAGAATTTGTCAGGCTGAAACCAAAAATGACCTCCCCCCCCCCATCTTTTTTTAGTCCCTTTTTTTTTTCTTATAATGTGGGTGGGGAGCTTTTTTTAACTTTTTTATTTCTGTTTAAATTTTTAAATGTTAATTTATTTTTTTTTACATTATTATTATTATTATTATTATTAGGGGCTTTTGGGAAAATATCAATATCTAAACAGACCTCTATTTCCATTTTGAAGTAAAAAACGAAATTGAGGTTCAAAGCACCTACCTACACACTCTGGAGCAGACTTTCTCAACCCAGGGTTGTGTAGAACCTTAGGCTGGGTTCACACCTAGGCGTATCGAATATGCGCGCGTTCTTCCGTTCTACCGTGATTCGTGGTAAAACCGCGTGACAAACGCGCGTTTCCCAGGGCTACTTGGCTGTATCCCAATGGAAAGGCGTGACAAAAACGCCCCAAAGAAGCTCCTGTACTTCTTTGGGCATAGGGCGTTTTGTAGCGCGTTCATACGGCCTGTAATACGCCCAGGTGTGAACCATACCCATAGGAAATAATGGGATTTTGGTGTTTGAGCGTTTTGCAGAGCGTTCAAACGCGCTACAAAACGCCCAGGTGTAAACCAGGCCTTTGGGTTTCTCCAGAAGTTGCTAGGCTTTCCTTGAGGAAAAAGCAGTAGCCGATTTGATCTACCTAAACTGACCAATGTAAGGGATCTCTTCTACACTGACCACCAATGTAACGGGTCACTACAATTTTTATTGTGTTTCTGACTAATATTATTTTATTATTTGTTTCATGAGTATTGATGAAGATAATTTATTCTTATAGAGTGAGAATGTTAAATACACCCTATTCTTTATTTGATTTAAAACTGTCTACAGCCTACTGATTATATACCATCTGGTGTAAGTATAATATTTTTGTGGGGGATTCCCTGAGTCATGAAAGCATTTACAAGGTTTCCTACATTATAAAAGGGTTGGTAAAGCCTGCTCTGGTGCCAGTTTAATCAGATGCCAGGTAATGTGTTCCAGGTAGGAAAGGAACTAAGAACCTCAGTGCCACTCCAAGAATTAATTAAAATTCAGATTTTGCCTTTGACGGAATCTAGATATATCCGTATGGCTCACTAGAAGAGCGGGGAACACCCCTGATCTGCCCAACATTTTTTTCATCCTAGGACAGAAAGCTTATGTAGGCTTCATAATGCCATCATTGTACATAATATGTAATGTTTTTATACTAAAAATTGCCACTTGAAGTTAAACGATGGGTGCAAAGGTGGCTGTATAGGAGATAAACCTGTATTGGATGGCTGCTGGCCCAGTACACAAAGGAGAAAAACAGAGTTCTTTTAGAGCTTCCATACAGATACTGCCATCTTGGCAGCCTCAGCTGAAAAAGTTGCATAGCACCCAACAGTGTATTGCCTGGTTTATCCCAAAAGTTTCCTTTTTAACATATTTTTATCAAATTTTTTGTTGGCTGTCTTTTAACCTACTGACATTTTATGAAACCTAGGCTTTAGTTAGTTAATGTAAAATGTACTGCCCACGGTGTCTGCATATCTTATTTGTTAAAGGAAGTTTAATAAGCCTTGTGGTATTTCTTGTTGTGAATAGCTAGGAACACCCTCCTCTTCTGTAAATACTAGGCTGCCTAGATAGATTCTCAATTCCCACCCAAGATTGAGAGCTGCAGATTAGTTATGGAAACTGCAGCACAAAGGAAAAAGGCAGATCTTTCTACTTCATCTTTTGGCATTTAATTAACATTCTGCAATCAAAATTAATTTAGTGAAAGAGAATTCCCAGCTGCTATATCGTTCACAGGCTGCACACTGCTGTGGGTCACCCTTTCACCCTTTTTGTCATTCAAAAAAATATTCTCGCAACTACCGGTAACTCACAATCTAAGAAATATGTGGGTTTTGAATGAGGTATTTTTTTGGTTATCTGTTTTAGGACAAAATAAGATGCTGAAAATTAGTACATAGACTTTTATCTCTAATATGCCATTGCTGTCCTAATAAGGAAGTACTGTACTGCCTCTTAAAGATAACATCCATTAAATGTATTTTTAGGTTTTAACAAATATTTAGTACATCTCTGCAATTTACATTTACTTGTATTTTATTCCTTTAAATTGCTGCAAATGCAGAAAAATACCCACTGAGCTCACAGTGCCGCTGCTGTACTGAAATCCCACCTACCCCTTTCCTCATCTCCTTAAGATCTCATTCACACAAAGCGTTTTGTAGCACCCTTTCTGAGCAGAAAAAACACCCCAAAAAAACCATGTTCACAGGTGAGCGTCTTGTCGCTTGTAGCAAATACCCGTCGTTCAAAGAAAGTAACAAGCTTCTTTTTGGCAAATCCTGTGCTTCTTGGTCCCATAGACTTCAATAGAAACACTCAAATATGTGCGTTCGCTGCGTGTTTGCACTTTTTTTACGTGTGTAAAAAGTGCATTTGTCAACTTTTAGTGTGCCACATTCTGCTCATAAAAACGCGCAAACTTTATGTATGTGCATTTTTAAACACATATGTGCAAAAACGTGCACAAAACGTGCTGAAAATGCGCATATTTTGATTTCGCTCAGGTGTGAATGAGGGCTAACAGACAAATGTGTTCTGTAGTCTAGCAGGGCAGAACACAGAAACCAAGGTATTATTGTCTACTAGCTACATGTTGTAAGAGCTCACTGGATTTCTAGCAGGGTCAACCGATATTGTTCTGTACTTTCTGCCCAGATGTGCACTTTCAGTACTTTGACTCCCTCGCTTGTATATCCATTAGGAACCAGTTCACACCATAGCATTGCAGTGCAGGATGCTATTCAAATTAATAGCAATGCAACCCACCTAATGCACGGTACCCGCATGCTAGGTGTGATAGTGTGCCTTTAAACACATGGCATCCTGTGTTTAGCGAATCACTTTCGTGTGAACTGGCCCTTAAAGCAATTTTTACGTTTCTGATAGTGCCCAGTTTTTTCTGCACTAAGGTAGTCATTATTAGGATAACAAAGATATATACATATATTGTTTCAGGACAAAAAACTTTTTATTGGTGATATTATCTTGCAAAAAACCCCCACATTTTTTCATATTTGAGACATTTTTAAAAGTTGTTACTGGAGTTAAAAAGTATACTTTTTTAACTTTTTTTTTCTACAGTTGGTAATGTACAATACCAGTAAAATTACGTTTTTGATACAAACAAAAGAAAAAAATTAAAGGTAAAAAACAAAAATAAATTGCAGGAAAATAACTAAGGGTAGTTAACTAGGGCTGTTTAGGATTAATAAGGGGTTACATTTAAAAAAAAATTTTTTTTTACATGTTACATTTCCTTTAACTGGCATCATATGCGGATCGAAACGCACCATTTTAATCTGATGATGAAAGAAAGAATTAATGCAAAGTAACAGTAATGTTACTGAACAGTGTTTACAAAAACTGATCAGAAGGTATGTTTTTGACAGCAGCAGCTAGAGCCAGCTGCTGTAACAGTAAGGCCCCATTCACACTGAGCGATTTTTGTAGCGATATCGCTCATATTTCCACGCGATATCACTCTATGTAGCTTCTCCAATCCATTTCAATGGAGCTGTTCACATCTTGCCGCTCAATATCACTTGTAGCTCGTCGCTCCTACATGACCCTTTTTTCTGTGGATTTCGAGCGATTTTGCTCCTGATTGCACACAGCCCAATAGGAAAAAGTTGCGCAATATCACGCGGAAAATCGCACGATTTTCACCTCTGATCGAAGCGCTGAAAAACGCTCAGCAAGAGAAATCCTATTGAGTGCCATGGGCATGGTTCCCACCTGGGCGTATTTCAGCGTGATTTGTCGCGCTGAAAAACGCCCTACGCCCAAAATAGTACAGGAGCTTCTTTGGGGCGTATTTCAGGTATTCCCGAGTGTGGCTCGGGGTTAACAAAGCGGTAACCCCGAGCCACACTCGGGAATACAGCGTAGGTCTTACCTTGTCCGCGATCCCTGCTGTGTCCTCCGCGAGCGGGTTCCATCCCTTGCGAGCGTCCGCGTCGCAGGGGGGCGGAACCGGCTGGAAGTTTAAAAAGTAACAAAAAAAAGATAGAGAAAAAAGGGAAAAAAATCATACCGCCAGGGAGGTTAAAAAAAACCAGCGTCGCAACGCACGTTTCAGTGAACAAAAAAACGTGTTTTGAAACGTGCTAAAGACGTGAACCCAGCCTAAGTCCCGGCTGTTATTTTGATATCTGGGAATTGGTGGTAGAATTGATTGCGGGAGAGAAAGGTAGTGTCAGTTACGTCCTGTATACTTTTGTGAAGTTTTTTTGGGCATGTGCATCATGCCTAAAATTCGAGATTGGTGAGGGTTATGCGCTTTGCGTTAGGGTAACCCCTTGATTTTAAATCGGACAGGACCCTTTCTTTGTAACGCAATGCATAGCAATGCACTACAACATAGGTGTTCCGGGGAAAGTGCATTGGGGTGCCATTTAGAACGAATGCCACCACATTATCTCCTGTTGAATTTTGCCAGGTGTCTTGTTGGGGCTGGCCACGTCCACTCTGCTCAATAGTGATGGACTGGTAAGTAGTCCTTTGGACCAGTTTTTTGGCAGGTCACATTTATATTGAAGTGAATATTTACCCAGCAAAAAATGTGATTTGCACTGGCAGAGGTATTTCCATTATGTATTCTTACCTACTGATGATTTAAAACAGTTAGAATTCCTCTTGAGTATTTGTAATTGCCTATCAATTTTAACATTACCGTTGTCTAGTTTTGTGTTGCACATTGTGCTCTTCTGAAATTCACATGCAGATTTATAAAGCCACGTTTAGAGACATCCAAGACAGGTTAAAAGATATGCAATCAACTGGGATATTCACTTAAAGGAGAACTATGAGGAGTGCTTTTCACTCACCTCATAGTTCTAGCCGACCTGTGACAATGAGACTGTCACAGGTCGGCTCAGTAGATCGGGAGGTGAGCGAACACATACCGGCGTTCGCTCACCTCTCGATCCTGTCACGGCTCTCTGCCGTGACAGGGGAGGGGCTGGATTCCCCCCTCCCTGCTCCAATCTGCCAGCGCTCACTGGTGGATCGGACGGGGGAGGGGGCGGGTACAGCTGGCTCTGCCTCTAGATAGGCAGAGCCAGCTGTCGGTCCCGCAGCTGGGTATATCCCGGCACAATTGTACAGCTCGCGGTATACTGAGCCTAGGGTGATGGGAGGACGCTAGTTTGTGTCCTCCCGTTACCCTAAGGAGAACTATGGGGAAAAGACTTAACCCCATAGTTCTCCTTTTAAATGTTGCTTCCTTTGCAAATGTGCCCTCTTGTGGACAAAGACAGATTTTGATCATCTTACAATGAGCCACTTGTCTCAGAATGGCCACATATAAGTAAATGTCTCCCTTAAAGCAGTGGGTGGTGGGACATCTGTCCTGTGCTGACTGAGCCGTGGCAGGTACAATTAGTTAACTTGCTTTGCTCTCTGTAGTGAGAACAGGGAAGGATTGGCCCATCACAAAGAGACAAAAAGCCAGAAACAAGCGGCAGCAAAATGTCTTTGTTATAATGAGTGTCTCTGGCGGTTGGAAGAGTTTAACATCTTCTCCAGGGAGCAGTTTTAAATGTCCCAATCGTCATCAGAGTCTTGCAGAAGCTCCTTAATGAAAGTACAGGATTGGGTCATTTAACTGAGAAATGCCACAAATGTATGTGGAAATGTTGCAGTTAAATTTCTGGCCGTAGAGGTGAATAGACGTCGTAATCAAGGATATAGTACAACTCTGTTTTACATACATGCACGATTTGTTCTCTTTCTAGTTTTCTAAATCTGCACCACATGCTTCTGATATAACAGAAAACTGGCACTTGATAGTGACCTAAACCAGATTTTCTATATAAAATCTTCAGATTTTCTCTAAATCCTTAAACAAAAATGTCATTATTTGCAGTTTACTAGTCTTTAGATGTGGTGGCTGCATTAGGTTTCTTCTTTTCAGGCCTCGTTCACCCAGACACAGTGCGTTCCGGCCTGATTCTGGTCAGAACGCGCTGCATCGCATTGTGGCCAGCTCAGCATGTTTTGGGGCAGGAGGGGTGTGGCGGTTCATTGAAGTGAATGGCACCGTAGCCATGCCCTCCGGCCACAATGCGATTAGCCACACGGGAACGCAAGGCACAAAATGCTGCAAACACTATTTTGTTTGGACCGGACCGCAGGCATAATGTGGCTTGTGTGGCCAATTGCATTGCGGCCGGAGGGCGTGGCTACGGTGCCATTCACTTCAAAGGACTGCAATGCCCCCTCCTGTACCACAACATACGGAGCCAGCCACAATGCGATGCAGTGCGTTCTGGCCCTTTCACTTAGTGTTCCTGCCGGTAACACACTTCCTGTCCAAGGGGGACAATGCTAACCCGCTCTTCTGCATTTGCATAGGAGCATTGATACCGTAGGACAGAAAGTGAGTTAGGGCTATAGAACACCCCCTCATGGTCACCATAACATAAAGGTGGGGGTCAGTAGTCCATAGAATTAAATTGTAAAGAGTTAATGACACTGCTTGGGATTCAGTTCAACAGAGGGAGAAAGTACAGGAAGTTACAAGCTCACTGGAATGTGGATCAATAGTTTTTTTTTTTTTTCTAACTTTTCAATGGTGTATATAACAGACCAAAAGGGAGCAAATAAGAAAAGTTTATTGTTGGGGTTAACATACCCTTAACTTTTTAAAGGAAAACAAAAAGGGGCTTTACAGGGTATAGGTTAATTTCACAGTCTGAAGGTAATGAATGAGTGTGTATAATCCAATTTCTGACCACCGTCCTATTATTCAGACAAGCGAGTAGCATTATCTGAAGGTTTTGCAGAGATGCGGCTGTTGGCCTGTAGCACTCCTAGAAGGGCCGTACACCCTCTTTGTAAGCAGGCTTTATTTGTACATGATTTTTCTGAAAATGTATGTACACATAAGGGCACAGGCTACTATTTGAAAACGTTGTTTCTGTACTGTATGTATAATTTGACCTTTTCATTTCTTTGTCGCCATGGGCTAAGGATCTCACAGGAAAAATATAGTGAGGGGAATTTATCCAAACTGGAGCAGACAAAATCTGGAGCATCTGTGCATGGCAATCAGTCAGCTTCTCTCTTCAGTTTGTTCAGTAAAGATTTGAAAATGAATGAGAGAAGCTGATTGGTTGCCATGCAATGCTGCTCCAGATTTTGTCTGCTCCAGTTTTGATGAATTCCCTTCAGTGTATTTTGAGTTGGGACATATTACTATTGAGTTTCAGACAGCTTTAATAAAACATTCACATCTTTGAAGGCACAACTCTTGATACTTTTGTTGTTAAATGTAGAGCTTTGTATATAGAATGCTAGAGGCAGGGTAGATTATCTAAGATGGCCCTGCCTAACTGATTCACTGTTGAAATATCAGCGACATAGGGACTGTTGTGTTTTTAAACTGTTGGCTGGTTTAGAGTCATGCACTGGGTAAAGGAGCCATAAAGCACAACCAAATGATGCTGCAAATTAGGAATTGGAGTCTGCATGTGTAATATACAAATAGAACTGCCCTCATTTTCATATACAATTACAAACTTTACATAAGAGCAATTAACGTGGAAGTAAACTCACTGGCGGGGGTAAGATTTTACTATAATGTACAAGTATGCACATCATTGCAGATTGCACAACTTGCAGATTATGGCGCACACCTACCTCATTCTGTGCTGTCCTTTAGTGATGATGGTTCTAACAGTATATCACCACCAATATTTCCAGATCCTATCCTATGGCAATTCGCTTTGGCCAGTTGACAGCCACTCATGATATAACTGGAGATGAATGCTCACAGAAGTGTTACATTGTCTCTGAGAGTTGGCTCTATTCATCACATGCCATGAATCGCGCCGGGCTGTACATTGCATGCTGCATACGCCGTGTAGTGTATGCAGAAAACTGAAAGTCACCAGGATCCAGAGAAAAGTTTTTTTGGCAAAATACAATTTGTATATCTTTTCTGCTGAAAAACCACCTGATGGGGTTTTTTTTGTTTTTAAAGCAAGTTTAATTCCGCTTTAACACACATTGGCAACATTATTTACATTAAGTCAATCTTTTAAAGAGATGTCTCGATAACAGTTTGGAAGTTTCTGCAATAGTCTCAATATTGAGATCTGAGATATAGGAAGAAGGTTAATAATTTTAACCCGGCAATGTCTAGCCAAAATCAAAACATCAGCTAAAGCTGAACTCCAGACACAGTTACTGTTAGGCATATTCCTTGTTTGTCCCAAAGGATAGGAATGCCGTTTCTAAGCACTTAATGCCTGTGTGAAGAAAGAGAGAATAGAAAAAGTAGCTGTGACCTCATCACAAGCAAGTGCATAGTGACATTGGCTTACCTCTACACAGGCTATATCCCCTTCAGCCTACCATGAATGCTGCTGCTAGACTCATCCACTTAACCAACCGCTCAGTTTCTGCAACCCCCCCTCTGCCAATCACTGCACTGGCTTCCAATAGCCCAAAGGATAAAATTCAAAATATTAACAATGACTTACAAAGCCATCCAACTCTGCTCCCCGGCTAGATCTCAAACCTTGTCTCAAAGTATCACCCTAACCGTCCCCTCCGCTCTTCAAAAGACCTACTTTCCAGCTCCCCTGTCAACTCCTCCCATGTTCGCCTCCAGGACTTCACTAGAGTCTCTCCAATGCTCTGGAACTCTTTACCCCAACCTGTCCGTCTGTCTCCCACTTTGACTGCCTTTAGGTGATCCCTTAAGACTCATCTCTTCAGGGAAGCCTATCCCACCTCAACCTAACCCCTCAACCATCACGTTCGCAAACAATTCATCCCCACACAGCTACCTCCTCATGTATCACTTCCCCCTCCCTTTTAGATTGTAAGCCCTCACAGACAGGGCCCTCCTTACCATCTTGTCTTGAATTGTATTGTGATTGTAATGCCTTCCTTATATTGTAAAGCGCTTGGCAAACTGTTGGCGCTGTATAAATCCTGTATAATAATAATAATAATGTGCTTGCTAGGAAACTACAACGCCCATAATTCTCCCCTTTGCATTGATTATGTTGAAAAATGTCATGGGTTTTTTTTTTTTTTTTTTTTGGGGGGG
>NW_017306558.1:1123948-1144567 GCF_000935625.1 Nanorana parkeri
TTGGCAGGGAGAAACAATTTTCCCACAATACTTGAAATATTGATTTATTTTTTTCTTTTGCCATTGTAAACAATTTTTTTCTGTACAATACCTACCTACAGTTCAGAGAATAACACGGTCTAAAAGGTCCGGAGGAGCACAGCTTGTGAAGATTAATTTGAATCTCCTGTCAGTCTTATTATGGAGGTGTGTATGGGCAGGGAAAAGCTGGAGAGAGTAGGGAGTGTATGGGTGGGGAAAGCGTGGAGACAGAGGGGCTTGTATGGGCAAAGAAAGGCTGTAGACAGAGAGGCGTGTATGGGCAGGGAAAGGCTGGAGAATGCAGGGAGTGTATGGGTGGGGAAAGGGTAGAGACAGCAAGGACTGTATGGGCAGGGAAAGGCTGGAGAAGGCAGGGAGTGTATGGGCGGGGAAAGGGTAGAGACAGCAAGGACTGTATGGGCAGGGAAAGGCTGGCGAATGCAGGGGGTGTATGGGCGAGGAAAGGCTGTAGACAGCAGGGCAGACACCTCACTGGTCACATTGCACAGGGAGACCAAGCTGTAGTGACATTCATTTAAACAGAAAGCTGGTTTACAGAAGGAGTGTGCTGGGCACATTTCTAGATGGATTGCTGGATGCTGCTTTTGCTCAAAAAATGTTTTGCCCAGAGTTCAGCTTTAAGAGTGTAATGAACCTTTTAAAGCTGCTTTAGCCCTGAGTATATTAAAATCCAACTTACAATTTATCTGGATGATTCTATTGCTCTGTTTGTAAACCGTGAAATAACACCTTCCTTATGTTTCTTTTTAGGTCAGCTGCAGATCCACGCATATTGTGAGAACCCAGACATTGTGATGTGTGGAAATAAGTGTGATGTGGAGGATCAGAGAGCTGTAAAGGAAGAGGAGGCAAAAGAGTTTGCAGAGAAATATGGGTGAGCAGTTCCTTCCTTGTATTGTTACAGCTGATGGACAGCTCAGCTGTACCCTCTGACTCATTTAACTAGACCACAGGATGCTATAAACATGACACCATCTATGAATGATTCGTTATGATTTTATTTGAGTTTTAGCTCTTCACAGGACCTGAAACTAAACGCCACCATTGCATGTGTATGTTTGACATTAGTGAACAAGAGGATACAATGAGTATCTGACAATTTTTTTCACACACTGATCATCGCTCTGATACACCATATTAAAATAATTATATACTGCATATACACTAATAGTCTCATTCTACTCTGTTTTAACTCGAGGGGTTTGTTTTTTTGTCAATATGCTGTTCTATAATGTGTAAACCAAAAATATACTTATCCTTGAACTGCTTTTATAGGATCGTGTTTCATGTCATATTTAGCACCATCTTGTGGACAGTGGATAAAAATACTTTTGTAAAAGTGACTTTTCAAAATGTGCAAGAAACAAGTTGCTTGAATAAACAATTGCTACTACACAAATTTTAAACATCAATAAATGGATTTCTTTATTTTCACTCGCCTACATCTTTTAAAGAATTGGTTTACTCGGTATTAAGATTATATGTAAAACTTGATTAGCCTAATTACCACCTGAATGTTAACATTTCAGGGCTTCAATTATAAGATCCTCCTGCTCTATCCACCATGGAACCATATTGCAATTCCTACTGCAAGTGAAGTTTAACTCCGTTCCATTCTCTGAACTATAAAATGTAAACTGAATAAAGCTAAGACACTTTATTTGCCATTGCACGCGAGACACAGCGAAATACAGTTTAGCTTAAACCACTCTGATGCTGGGCACACACCTTACAACTAGGGCTGTGCAAATTAACGATTAATTTCTCGATTAAATTTTTTTTTAAACTTTCTGCGCCAGCCAAGGCATTGGCCTATACACATACAGCACAGCAATGAAGTAATAAAATGAACTAGGATCACACTAATCCAGCACGTTATTATTCTGAGTTGCCCCACTCAAGCGAGCAGAGCATGTAAAAAAAACTGCAGCATGCCCTATTTTTTTTCTGCTCTGGAACGCACCAAACCACATGCAAATGCACGAGAAATGCACGCACAATGCCCATTTTAGGCTAAAAAAAAAAAAATGGCCCGGAATGCAGCAAAAACACGGCAAAATGTACTGCTCTGCATATGCAGAAACTCATGCAGATCTGGCCCGGATTTGGTGTGAACAAGCCCTTAGCATAAAAATCCATTTACATAGGTATACTAAAACACAACCTTAAAAAATACATAGAACAATCATACAAATAGCCAGCAACTCAAGATGGATTTAAAATAATATAAATACATATTCTCCCCCTGGCTAGATTAAAATCACACGCAAACTCGCAATCCCATTCATTCCATCCTTTCCAAGTCAAGCAAACTATTTTACTGCTTCTGGGAAAAATGTTTTACCTATCCTATTTGTTGATGTCACTATTGTTCACAATCTACATTGTAAACAAATGATTCCCAGGATGCGTGCAATCGTTTTGAATTTTTACAGCCTGTTTTACCATTCGGTTTGAATAAACATCATCCTTTTAATCAGGCAGTGAGGAGCCCACAATCCATTCAGCTGTCCTTACTACCCGATGCAGACTCCTCTGATCAGCTCCAGTACAACTGGAATACCAAACAATACATCAATATACACTCAGTAGAGCTACAGTAGACATTTTTCATCAACTTCTTAGGCAGTCAATATCGCTGCAAAATTCTCAACAAAAAAAATGCTTCTGTGCTACCACAGAAGTAAAGCTAGCAAGACTTTCTTCTAATTATAGTAGGTGGACAGGCCTGGGTACAGGTCGCAGGGATCTCACTGCACAGAAATATAAGCTAGGGAGCTTTTTATCATGTTTTTTAGTTGTTAGGTTTAAGACTCCAATTTAATGCAAACTTGTGCTCTGCCCAAGCAGCAAGTGGCATGGGGAGCGGATTAAGGGTAAGTACATGCATCTGTGTAGGTGTTTAAAAGAGAACCTGTTGCTTTGAGGTGCATGGACAAAAACTCAGATTCACATTAAAATAATCTTCAGTCTAATTAAAAAGAAGAGCACCACATTAAAGGTAATCTGTGCTATGAGAACCCTTTAAGCTGAGTTTCTGAAAATACTAGGCGCATGGCAGTACTGCTAAACCTCTGACTTCAGCACAATTTGAGTCACACACATGGGATAAGCATGCAGCAAGCAAATGAAGCTAACCCAAGTCAGACCCCTTTTTATTCTGCATATTTGTTCAGGTCAGTGACCCAGAAA
Organism: Nanorana parkeri; assembly: GCF_000935625.1. Lineage (NCBI taxonomy): Eukaryota > Metazoa > Chordata > Amphibia > Anura > Dicroglossidae > Nanorana > Nanorana parkeri. Next base: position 1,127,183 of record NW_017306558.1, read on the forward strand.
GAACTGAAGACACTGGGTCAGCATAGTATGCAGGCATCTTCAGAAGTAGACGTAATGGCAGCCTCCGGATTTCTTGTAATAGTTTGTTGGCAAAGCAGTCTTCAGTTAATGCTCTTTGGCTTTGAGCAAATGCCTCCTCCTGATTTTAAAAACTCTTTTCAAGGACATGGATGTGTCCCTTCAGCTCAGTCACTGTAAAACTTTCCTGTTTGTGTGCTTTCAGAATCCCTTACTTTGAGACCAGTGCTGCAGATGGAACCAATGTCAATAAGGCGGTGGAGACATTACTGGATCTGATCATGAAACGCATGGAACGGTGTGTGGACAAGTCTTGGATACCCCAAGGGGTGGTACGGTCCAATGGCCACAGCTCTACTGAGCAGTTAACTGAGGACCAAGAAAAAGGCAAATGCGGCTGCTGAGACCACCCCTTTCCCCTAGCCCTGTTCTTTGAACACTGTTGCTGTTCTGAGGTCATGATTTCTAATATACATTCAAGTTTATATTTTGCAGGCAATATGTTCTGTTTATGTCATCACTTCAGAACATAGTGTATGTCCAGCGTAGACCTTTTTTTTTTCGTTTTGGTAAGAGTGGGGAAGGATTAGAACCTCTATTGTGTTATTTCTGCTATCTGGGGTTCTGTTAGAGAGAGATCCCCTCACTCATTGTCAGCGTGACGACTGTTTCACCATACAAAAAATGAAGTTGTGGGGTGGTCATAGGCTTCCCCTCATCCACAAAAAAGAAATAAATAAAAATCTGTTTATGTTGCTGTTGCAGGTTTCCCCTCCCCTTGTTTGATGAAACTGTGTTACAGGGACATTAACTAAGGGGAAATATCGTTAATGGATCCCCTGATAGCAGTAAAAGATCTAATACTTCCTCAGCCTATACAAATCTAAAAACGAAAACGTTTTGGCTAAACATACACATTAAGGGTTATATTCCCATAGTTCCTGCAAGGTGCAATCCAGCTTTATTTGCAAGCACACGACAATTGTATTCCTTAATGTAGATGTTCTGAAGCACTGTTGCCCCCAGCTTTGTTTTATAATAAATGTGGCATCTTTTATAAGACAGCATTCCTATTCTTCCTGTAATTTTGACTTACATCAGCCCTTTTTAAAACTGTGCATGGCTGTTAATGCATAAATTATATATACGATTTCTTATGTTTCAACAGGAATTTAGGGCAGAGTAAAAACCAGCAAAAATTCTTCAGGGCTGGTGCTAAGCGATGACTTTGTATGTGCTTTATGGGACCCTTTTGGATAGAGACAGTTCCACATTGGTCCTGGTGAGACATGCTACAAGAGCTCAATTAAAAAGCTGGGTTGGAAGTACACCACTTGTGGAATAAATCACAATAACTGTCATTTCCCACTCTTCTTTTGGTGTTAAATTGGTTGGGGGCTTCTTCTGTTCCTATTTTTTACCTTGATTGATTCAAATATTCATGGAGATGCTTATCTTGGCTGTATGTGTTACTAAATTGTAAACCTTACTGCATGCATTCATACATACAAACAAAATAATTGGACTTTAAGTGAATGTACTTGAATTTTTATAAACTATATTTTGTAATGTGGTTTATATAAAGATCTTGAACTTGCCTTTTGTACAATTTTTAAAGCTGCAGATTTTATTTATGTGTAGAATTATCAATTCAAGTTCTGTATAATGTTAAAAGATAGAACAGAGATGTAGACAAGTAAAAAAAAAGCTTCTTTATAATGAGGGTTCAGTTTTCAGCAAGTCCATTATGGAAACCACACGAAATGAGTTAATTGTTCACTTCACTAATACCTTTTATGTTTTTAAAGTAAGCCATAGCTATTAAAAGGCTTTCAAGCATTTGTTTAAAGCTAGATAATCCTTGTATACATTTTTGGCCTTAGCGGATACAATTTTGGTCAACAGTTAAGGTAGCCAGATGAGAACTAGGAAAATCCCTACTGCTGTACTGCACAGTGCACACAATTAATAATCCTGGCTAATTCTGTGTACAAGTTACAACCCATAAATACATTTTTTTTTTAACCTGATTGACTATAGCAGTAAATTGATTTACATGACACTAGTTTTCTTGCAGATCCAAATAAAACGTTAATAGAAATAAAAGAGAAGCAACATTCTTCAATGTCCATAGAGTAGAGTGGGCTGCGGGAAGCTGTTAATGGGGTCACAGGCTCTACCAGCTCCTGTATGGCAGGGAATGCAAAGACCTGAACTTCTTCCTTAAGGTGGCCATACACTCTTCAACCATCGCAAGACTTTAGTCTTGCGATGGTTGTAAAGGGATTAAAAAAACGTACGATCTGCCTATCTTGGACAGGCAGATCGCACTCTCGATCATTGCAAGCCCGCCCCCCTGAGGGGCGGGCTTCCGATGACCGCAATGCTGAACGGGCAGTGTGCGCGTGCGCACACCGGCCCGTTCAGCATTTATCTTCCGAGCACCGTTCTAACCAGCTGAGAATCGTACGATTCCCGGCTGGTTTTCGAACATGCTGGTTCGACAGAAGACGTGCGACCGTACAGTAGAAACGGTCGCACGTCTCCGTTCACACTGCTCGATTATCGTACGAAAACCCGATCGCATACGATTATCGTACGATAATCGTGCAGTGTATGGGCACCTTTAGACAGAGAGGAGTGGGCTATTTACATCTGCTATACGTATATGCTGCCAAATTGGACATTTTATAGAAAAATGCTAATCTGCTAGTTTGTTAATTTTGTATAGTTTAGGATTTACTGTTGAGCTTGGAGTCAAGTATGTAAAGATAAAGTAAATGAGTGCATTAGTGGAATTGGGTATGCTATGCCAGAACATAACAATGCATCCAATGAAAGGTCTTTGCAGATGCTGTTTTTTTTTTACAAGGGTAGCCACTCTAAAGTATATCTAAAGATCAAAGGCATATCACAGTACAATGACCAATAGAATGCACTAGTTACTATAGCCCTAAGTAAAGCTGCCCATACACTAATATTTTCTATATAAAAAACATAACAGATTCCTCCATCAGCGCTTAGGATCGTTGATCAAGGGATCTCCCACTGTCTTCATTGTATTCTGATGGCAGCCACTGTCAAAATACCTGAACAGAGCCAGCAGTTGATTGGCTGCCTGCTCTGTTTGTTCAGAATTTCCAACCAGCTCCTGTGATCAAGGGACGCCGGCCAAAAGGGTGCTGACAGCGGCACCCACTGTGCAAATTTCGGCTGGTTCATCAAGAACCGGCCAGAATTCATATAGTGTATGGCCAGCTTAACTTGCTCCAGTACTCACCGCTGACAAATGTTCAGGAAAGTCCTGTATCAGATTAATTGGTGGCAATTTCAGATGGGAAATGCAATGAAAAGACTGATCCAGAATTCGAAAGGGAAGTATCACTTTAAAAAATGGCATGCATTGTATGATCTTTCCTACACATTGTGTGTGGTGTTCATAGGTTAATGTGTGACAACTAGAAGATGCATTTGCTGGTGTGTAATAACTGATTTCAGCTGTCGGAGACTTCCTGTACTCAGTCTGATGAAAGTTGATTGGTGATTGCACGTTATCCCCCACTATTGCAGTTCACACAATCATATCCAGAGCACAGGTTTGTCTTTTCTGCTGAGGTTCTGTATAGCTAATTACAAGCTGAACCCCCACACTGTGTACTAATCTCCATCTCTGTAAATGTTGTACACTTGTTTTCAGTCATCGTTCCCAATTATTTGATGCTTCCCTAATCAAGGTGATGTGTAACGCAAAAGTCCAGGTCTTGTGAAAATGTTAGTCCTGCTAAATATAGCAAGTTGTCTGCAGATTTACTGAATATAATCGATGATTGCCTTTTCATAGCAGTCATCCAAAGGGTATGAGTGTTTTCAGTTTCCGCTGTGCCAAATAAAACATTTTGTCTTCAGCTACATTCCAAGATGCTTCGAGTGTTGTCTGTGTACTTGTAAATGAGAATGTTGTTTTGCACAGCTGATATTTCATATTTTACCAGGCTCTGTGCCATCTTGGCTATGAGATAATAAATGTGTATGCCATTTTGTAATGGTCTTAAAGTAAAATATCAAGTGAGATTTAATACCTAACTGGCATATTTTTGATGTTATATTGTGTATATTGTCTATAACTAGATGTTTTACAGATGAAGTATATTAAATTCTGTTATCAAATAAAGTTCTCTTACAATATTACTTCAGTTGTAGGTCTGTATTTTTTCCTGGGGATTTGCTAGGCAAGCCTGTATTTTCTGTAGAAAGTAAAAATATTACTACTCAAACCCACAACGGTGTCTCGGAATTGGAAATGTTTCTCCCTAGCAAAACAGAACTGTGAAAGTATGTAATTAAAATCCCTGCCTTCCCTTGGTAGAAATGCCAGTTCTTATACTAACCCCTCACTCGACTTTGTATGCTTTGGCAAATAAGTATTCTGCACTTGGTGTGATGTCACACTAGAATAGGAAGAGGCTTTTCATTACAGTGATATTGGCACAATTACAAAATTAATATGCATTTCAAACATGCTGATCAGTATGGCACCAGATCATCAGCCCATGGCTTTTATACAGGAGGACACATATGTATGCAGTGGGGTACAAGCCTTCATACATATCTGTTAAAAACAATATTGTGCCGAGCTAATAATCATATATATAATATAAATTGAAACATATATAAGTGAGTCACATATATGAGCCTTCAAACAAATGAGGCGTAGAAAATATCTACACAAAGACAAAAAAGCAATATAGACAATAAAAAGTCTTAAGGAAAAAACAAAAGCAAACAATGGTGATTGTGCAAAAAAAATTCCTCAGATGATTCGCAGCCAATCTGCATATAACTCTCAGGTAAGGATAATCACACAATGCAGGCAGACCTTCACCTCCACCCAGTGAGTGATGACAACAAGTGAGTGCTCACCGGGGAGGTAGACCCACAGAGCTAGGTCAAATGCGCTTTTTCCCTTCTTAATGGGAGAGGGAAGCCCACGCACAGAAAAGGCGATAAGGTCTCCTCAGATCACAGGTACCAGTATAAATCCAGGTGGAAAGAGAAAAAGGACAAGGGCATAGTGCGTAACGTCCAATAAAATGCAATTTAATAAAAAATGCGTACTCGCAATGGTGTAAACAGTACAGGCATTGGGTATTGCTGGATCAGACCAGCAGGGCAAATGGCAGCAAAGCGATAAAAAAAACCTGTTTGTCCAGCTCAGTGCAGTGACATCAGAAGCTCTGGCCTACGTACGTTACGTCAAAATACGTGACTTCATTAGGGGTCTCTGATGGAGATATACTGAGGATTAGAAGGACACATTTTAAAACCTGGTACTTTGGTGCGTCTGTGATTATATTCTGCTGGTAATCTAAAGAAACCAATATTCTTTAAGTGGTTTTAGAGTGGGCCCCAAGGGACCAGGAGCCCTGCAGCTGTTATCTCTATGGATCCCTTTTGTCATGCCATTTCTTAGAGTTGAGTCTTAATCTGACAGAGGGATTCTCACTGTGCAGTAAATGCAGGATGCATTTTTTTAACCCCTTCATGACTGAGGCCCTTTTTTCCATTTTTGCACCCATGTTATATTCCACATTTTAGGCCTGAAAATTACGTAAAACCCCCCAACATTATATATTTTCTGAATTAGAAGTATTTTTTATATAGTATGAATACACTAATATTGGAGACAATAGGAGCAGGTCTAAGATGAATGGAACAGTAACAGATTAAAGGTATTTTAACTGTATGTATGCAGCGCTGTCCCCTACCTTATTTGCTGCCTTTGGCAGCCAGGAGGAGAAGGGGAGGTGGTGGGCGGCTGATCTGTGAGCCGCTGAGGGGGGCGCTGTTAGTCGCTCATGATGTCGCCCTCCCAATGAGATGCCTCTTCATTATGGGGGCCCTCTTGGATATACCCTAGAGCACTGGTTCTCAACCTGTGTAACCTCAGGACCCACATTTGTCCTTGGTCATTAAGTTGCAACTCAAGTCGCACTGCAATGGAACACACGGCATTGTGGTACCGCGCATTCTAGTGCGGGCGATTGGACTGTGCGTTTGGGGAGCCTTTCAAATGAATGGTAACCCAATGCACCTCCCACACCAGAACGCACAGTAAATGTGATTGCATGGTACAGTGCTATAATTGCAGGGGACTTTTCGAATAACGCACTGTACTAGTGTGAACGAGCCCTCAAAAACACTGACAGACACACACAACCAGATTCAATCTCACACACTCACAGACATTCTGAACCACACATACGCACCCAAAAAATGTTTTTATATATTTTTTGTAAGATCCACCCAGTCTCCCTACCTTACGAGAACTGGAGTGGATCCTCAGCCTGCGGTACATTGTGGGCTGTTGTGCTGTGACCGAGCTCCATCCATATGTGCATTGTTTGTACAGCTCCCTTGCACACCCTGTAGAGGTGCCATGAGCCAGAATGTGATGTCAGTCCAGTCCAGGCAACTCTACTGGGCATATGTGGGAGCTGTAAGCAGTGCATGAATGGATGGGGCTCCCTCGCGGCACACCCCACCTCAAGCTGACACTCGGCGACGGTTTGCTTATTTTAAATGACTGGAGCAAGAACTCAGTGCTGCGCTAGGGGGAGGCTGAGTAGAAACGGTTGCACGCCTTCCATACATCTGATTATCATACGATCGCGGGATTTCCCGCGATTATCGTACAATAATCGGCAAGTGTATGGCCACCTTTTACTCTTAAGGTGCCCATAGACCTTACAATTATCGTTTGATTTTCGTCTGCGATCACGGTTTCGTCCGATAATCGGCCAGTTGATGGGAAGTGCACAATTACTGTACAGCTGGCCTAATTTTGTCTATCGGGCAGGCTTGAAAACATTTTTTGCGATGAACGAAAATCGATGGATTAGTGACGTTTTTGAACACTGCACATGCGCAAACGAAAATCTGTTCTGTCAATCGACGAAATTTGGCCAGTTAGTACTGCTGACGAACAATTATCAAAATCTACATTAGTCTGTGCATGATGGGCTATTCGAATGGAAATTGAACGAGGGTGCGATGTCGGGACAAAATAAATAGTGCAATGATTGTAAAGGTGCCCATACACTGCACGATTCTCGTACGTAGGGGAACATGAAGCCGGCTTCCCAGACAATCGGCAAGGCGGGCTGCGAGTAATGACCCGCCTCTCGGCTTCCTGATTGGCCAAACAGCCGGCTCCTTGCTGATTGGCTGGGAAACCGGCTTCCCAGTCAATCAGCATCGAGCTAGATTTCCGATCACTCCCTGCTTCCTGATTGGCCGGGAAGCCCGCTGGATGCTGATTGGCTGGGAAGCTGGTTTCCCAGACGATCACAATCGAGCCGGCCAAACAACATGGAGCCGGCTTCCTGGGCAATCAGGAAGCAGGCGCAATGTCATTACCCGGTGCCCAGCTACCTGATTGTTTAGGAAGCTGGCTCTTTGCCAGCAGAAGCATCGGTACTCGGTATCGAGTACCGAAAGCAAAATATTGGTTTACATACACTCCTCAGGGCCCTACTGCAGGTACAATTAACTCTCACATATATGATATCACTATGGATGTCAAGAATAGGAGAATTTATTTTTGGTGGTGTGTCATAGTGATGATGAAACATTTCGAAAATTATATATTTTTCAACTATTTTGGGACAGTTTACCTTTGAAGGTAGATCAGGAGATCTTTATTAACATTTATCACCACATGAAGGCCCGATTTGTCCTGAATAAAACAAGGTATAATTCACCTGGATAGACTAAAACCCGGTATACACGTTTTTTTCCAGTAAAGCTCAGATTTTTTTTCGTTCAACCTGCGGGCTGAATGAGAAAATAGAACAGATTGCTTAGGAGCGTTGATTAACAAAGACCCCACTGTTTCCTTTGTATACCGCTGGCCGCTGTCAGAATAGCCAAACGGATTGGCTGCTAGCTCTGTTCAGCTAGGAATTTTCTGACTTGCTCCTTCGATCTTAAGGGATGCCGGGGAGAAGGGTTTTGATAGTGGCACCCATGCAACAAATCTCAGCTGTTCATCAAGAACTGGCCACAATTCGAAGCATGTACAGGTGAAACTCGAATAATTAGAATATCATGCAAAAGTAATTGCAGTATGGATTCCCCCCTCCCCGCTAGCGCTGACTGTCGGAACGGACGGGGGTGGGGGCGGGTACAGCTGGCTCTGCCTCTAGATAGGCAGAGCCAGCTGTCACTCACTCAGCTGGGCGGATCCAGACATAATTGTTGGGATCTGCTTCAGCTGCGTCGTCTCAGTATACCGCGAGCAGTAGCTCGTGGTAAACTGTGGCGTCTCAGTATACCGCGAGCTGTAGCTCACGGTATACGGAGCTTAGGGTGACGGGAGGACGCGATTTTGTGTAAACTTCCAAAACTGGGTTAAGGTGCTAAAGTGACGTTAAAGTCAAAACATTTTTTCCCTCCCCCCAATGTTAATGTCAGCACTTACCTTAAATTATGTCTCATAATCCGATCTTCCTCTTCTTTCTTGTCCTTTTCAGCTTTCTCTCCAGCGCTGTGGCGGGTCTCCGATCCAGCGCTGACTCCTCTGTCCTTGATGGCACTTCCAATCCAACGGTGTCTGCATGCGGGTGCACGCATCCATAGACTTACCTTGCGTCTCTCCTCGTCTCCCGGCCGAAAATTCGAACTGCTTTTATCATGCGCCCGCCCTAAGATGCTTTGCGGTCGCCCAAGCAGTTTCGGATTCTCGGACGGGAGCATGCGGCAAAGACAGGGTAAGTTTAAACCGCTGTCAAAGCTGTTTTTTTTAAAACAAAAACGGAGGGTTTAGAAACCCTTTAAGGTTTGTATTACCTTCATCATTAAAAGGTTAAATATACCATGGAACGTAAAACAACAACTGTTAATCTTCCAGAAATACGGTCAGCTGATCTTCCTGCATCTCACGGTTATCAGTTACAATTGTTCTAAAGACTACAGGACTCTGCCCATCTACATATGGTGGGTAGAAGAGGACGGGGGGATTTCCAAGAAGTCCTTGTCATGGTGCAGCCAAAAAAATATTATATTTTATTGGCTTCTTGTAGAACATTCTAAAAGTTAATTCAGTTCTTTCAATGAACACCATCTACAAGATAATTAACAATTTACATAAACTTGTTAGCTGCAGAGTTTCAATTGAAGCAAATGTTGATTTGTTGTGCTTCCCCAGTAGGGGACCACAGAGCAGTGAATGATTTTCCTGGAATTTGCAGACAAAGTGTCTCCAGGTTGGGGTATCACCAAAATGTAAATAGTGTCACTTCACCTTTGTGTGTATTTCAATGTTTGAAATGTCTAAAAAAGGTTGTATCTCATAATTCCTGCCCCATGCAACATATGATCGTAGAACCTTCAGGGAAAGAGTGGTGGCACAAAGACAAGCTGTCTGACACTAAGCATGATGGTTTAGGGTACAGCATTGAGGAGTTCTGATATTTGGAACTCTTTATTGTATTTCTGGTTCTGTTACCCGTAGAGTGCAGGTGTTTAGACAGTAGCTGGGTCCAGAACCATCACTTTCACCCAGGTGGTGATATGCAATCTCTAGCCCCTGCCATCCGATTGGCTGGTCTAAGGGGGTAGAAACTGGTTTTTATCTTCAATGTATAATAATGGAGATCTGAAACCAAGAAATTGTCACATTCAAGGGGTCCATTGACATTGGGTTGTGTCCACCTTTTTCCATCCAACCCCAGAAGCAGGATTAAGCATAATCTCTGTACATGTATCCTTTTTATTTTAATCCTGCTTGCTTCTATGTGCTGTTTGTCTCATTTGGTAACTTTTTTGTAACTATATTTTTCTATGCACTGCCTGTCTGGGCAGTGGAAGAAGTGGGTATGTCAAGGTTCTAGCTGAGAGCATAGCTTGGGGACTCTTAGTGGGCGTGAGGAAACCACTGAGGCTGCCACACAACCATTAGAGTACACTAGATTATACGCAAGATTTACATCTGCCTATGTGTGTGTGTCCAGCCTGCTTGAGCTGGGTGAGTCTCCCTCCAGTGATGACCAGCAGTAGTGCAGGAGACTGTGAGTGGAGGTTCTAAATCCAGAGATAATCGTGCCTGGTTTATCTAACCTGTAACTACTAGTGAGAGCAGTTTGTGTGGTCTGCGAAGCCTGTGTGCCATTCTGCTTGAGGGCAGAGGGTACAGACTAGGAGTGTCTTGGAAAAGGTTTCCCACAAGCCTGTAAATTGTGGGTGGTTGTAGCTTACATCAATTTATTTTTGTATGCGTGTTGTGTTATATAACCGTACTATTACGCCTGTGGACTGGGAGGCACTCTGGGTGTTCAGCGTGCTGGAAGATCTCCAAGGGTGAGCGCAAGGATGGCGATGGCCCGTGCAGTTGTCCGGCTCTTCCCACGTCCCCGTACCTACTCAGCGCCCTTAGATGTTGGCTTGTGGTCTGCTTGCCTATGTTCTGGTGACTGAAGCTGGCCTCTAAGAATTTATTTTTATTATTACATGGAGGTGGATCTTCTAGACAGCAACAGTCCATGTACCCATTGCACTCCTGACCGCTTATCCATAGTAAAAATGGTTGGGTGCATCGGCAGTTGACGGATGGCTACCGTCCAGTAATATAGAAAAGTATGGACACCGGCACTCCAAAGATAGAAGTACGTCTATTTATTGACACACATGCAAAACATGTTTTGCACGTCCGTCAATAAATAGACATACTTCTATCTTTGGAGTGCCGGTGTCCATACTTTTCTTCTAGACATCAGGCCCTCACATTTAAATAGAAGGTCAGCTTTAATGCTGAAACTGTATTCCTGTTCTAGTTGCTCATAATACAGACACTACAATTCCACATGCATACCTTCAACATAAGAAAAAGGGATGGCCTTCAGCACAAATTGGTTGATCCAGATGGTTGTACAGCAGGCTACAGGCCTGAAAAAGTGACCCCCTTCATGTATCCTGAGTTCTGCTGTCTCTCATGCAGGCCTGGGACAGGCATGGTGTTGGCGGGTTGAGGGAGATGGGCACACACCTACTGATCTCATATCTGGCACGTTAACCCAAACACACACCTACTGATCTCATATCTGGTAAGTTAACCCAAAAGCCATGAAGATTTTGTTACTTCTGGTTTCAGGCTATCATTCCTTCAGCTATAGGGTTTCCAGCCAACCGGGATTCACCCAGACAGTTCGGCTTTTGAGTCTTGTGTCCGGCTTTTGAGTGTTTTGTGTCCGGGTGTCAGCCCAGCTGGCACCCGGACACAAAACACTGAGTGCCAATGCCGGCACTTCATTTTTTTGACAGATTCAGTTGCCTGGGGTCCCCAGCCAGCGCGCGGGACTTCAACCAGCCGCATCTGCCTGAAGCCGTGGGCGTCTAAACAGGCACAGGGTGGCCTCCACATCTCCTCCTCCTCCGGCTCCTTCCTGATAGCACGCTGCCCGCCTTTGGACCCCAGCACTTCTCGCCCACCTCCTGAAAGCCAACCTAGCCCACCTGAGAGCCGGCAAAGCCCACCTGAGACCCCACACAGCCATCTGAGAGCCTGCATAGCCCACCTGAGAATCTGCACAGCCCTGGAAAGAGCCCGCACTGGCCACCTTAGACCCTGGAGACATAAGGGCGCCACCCCAGATCAACACAGAGTATGTAGCTTCATATTATTTTGTATTGCTGTATCATGTATTTCTGGGATTTGTAGTCCTCCTCCTTACTCCCTCCCATGTCTCTCCTCTATATTCTCAAAACCAGAAATTGCCGCACACAGGGCTCGAGTGCAACACTATCCAGCTGCTGTGGCTGGAGAAGAAGCTGTTGCTTCATTAGCCTCTGTGAGGTTCATAGGTGACATTAGGGGTTCAATAGACCAGGTGTGGACAAACTCTGGCTCTCCAGCTGTGGTAAGACTACAAATTCCATCATGGATATGCCTCTGGGAGTCATGTATGTGGCTGTCAGAGTCTTGCAATGCCTCATGGGACTTGTAATTGTACCACAGCTGCAGGGCCAGAGTTTCCTCACTCGTTCAATAGACCCCCCAATATTTCCATAAAGAGGACCTGTCACTTCCGTTATGCGATCACATAGGGGGGTTGTTAGTTTTAGTTCAAAAAATGTAAGTGACTTATAAAAAAACACCCACAAAAAAATAGAAAATTGTAAAGCCCTCTATCCCCACGTACTCGCACATAGAAAGCAAACATGCATCAGGCGCACCAACGTCAGGTGAAATAACGAACGCTAGAGTGAAAGCAATCATTCGAGAGCCATCACTCACTGGTAGCCATAATTTGTAAAGTGAAGGCTTTTAAAGCATCACCTATGGGCAATTTTGAGTACCGTTGTTTGAAATTTTACGCAATCTTAAGGCTTGACATGTTTAGTATCTATTTACCCAATGCAATCTAATTTTTTATATTTTAAAATTGGGTATTATATTCTCTGCACTAAAATTCATTTTACTGTATTTTTTCCTAAAAATATCGATTTGATATACATTTGTACAAATATCATGCTACACAGAGGATTCCAAAATAAAGACCTGTCCCTCCAAATAAGGAGATGGGAGGAGCTGTGCACGTTCGCTGTGTTCCACATACAGATCTTACTTATTTGGAAAGCAGGCCTATTTCCTGGGTGAAGTGCCATGAGGCGCCAGCAGGTGGCGCTGTAGAAGACAACCTCGTGTTCCGTCACTAAAAGGCGCTCTGGCTCCTTAGTGAAAACAGCATTCCTCCGACGTCACTTCCTTTCACGTTTTCCGCTGCGCCACAACAGTCGGGCTGCGGCGTGAGCCGCCGACATGCGTATCGAGAAGTGTTATTTCTGCTCGGCGCCCATCTACCCGGGCCACGGCATGATGTTTGTTAGGAATGACTGTAAGGTAAGAGCTCGGCTGGGCGCCTGACTTCTCACCGGGAGAGGGGCAGAGTGTGAGCTGCGGTGACGTCATATTATGTGCCTGGAAGAAAAAGCGTGCTCATGTCTGACTGCTATTGAATGTGTGCTGGTGATAGCTTGAGGAATCGGGTTACCAACTTACCTATGCGTTTGAGAAACAGAGGAATACTTACCTTAAGGCTGAACTCCAGTATATACAAATATTGTCTAAATACAGGAGTCGTGTGTATTCTTCCTTGAGGCTTGGTGGGCTTTGTCTATTTCCTCTATCTGTGCATTAATTATTCCTGTAATAAAGACCAGTCACTGCTGCACTCTCCTTGTGCAAGCTAACTGGTCTTGTCTCCACCCCCTTGTGTCGTTTTCTGCAGATAGCCTGTAGTGGGTGGAGTCTGCTGCCCCCTCCTACACATTCTCTCTGCTCAGGCTATGCATAGCACAGTGATGTTGACACAGCTACTTTTACAAGGCAATGTCATTAAAGGAGAACTATAGGATTAGTGACATACACTCATCCCCATTAGAGCTGCAGCTAACTATTATTTTCAAAATCGATTAGTTAGCCGATTATTAGGTTCAGTTAATCGGATAAACAATAAAATAAAGTTTAAAAAATGGCTCCAGTGATAGGACTACTAGTTAGTATTGAGGTTGTAGTCCATCACAAAGACCTGTCTATCTTACTACATCTCCCCGCGTCCCTTGCTTATCGTGGATGTGGATGGGCAGGAAATGTGAGGCGGGGAGGAGGTGCGGCGTGTGGAGCGTGGATGTGAGCGGGTCTGGCAGCGGCGAGCGTGAGGTGGGGAGGAGGTGCGGCGCACAGCGTGTGGAGCTGTGAACAGGGCCAACTGATCGGAAGCCGATTAATCGATTATTGAAAAAGTTGTCAACTTTTTCAATAAATCGATTATGTCGATTTAGTTGTTGCAGCCCTAATCCCCATAGCTAGAGACAACATGTGACACTGAAGTTGCCACACTGGCTCTAAAGATTGGGAACTGAGCGATAACAAAGCACTGATCACTCAGCTCACGATCTCCCTGCTGAAAGCAGTGACTGTCAGTCATCATTCCCCTCTCTGTTCCTCCACCGCTGACTGCAGGGACAGACACAACTGGCTCTAGAGAGTGGTGAAGTGGTGGTCGTGTGACCTCTATAGCGCACGCTCATCATCCTCATCCAAGCGGGGACTGAGAGAAGCTAGTGTAGATGTAAGCAAATACTTTACCATAAAATCAAGGAGGGTGTAATGCTATTTTATGTTATGCTCTGTGAATGGGAACATAACAAATATATAAAGTAGATGTTATTCTCCTTTTGGCTGCAAAAATATTACTCTCTGATAGCACAGCCGGGTTTGTGACCTGACTTTTTTTAAACTGCAAAAAAGCAATACAACTTGGTCACCAACCTGCCCCCAGAATGCCATAAAAAAAAAAAAGGAAGAGCAGCCTGAAGAGATTACCACTCTCCTGTCTCCCCATATGTGCATGTTCCTTTTCAGTACATGATTGGCTTTACTCCCGATAAGGTCCCTATGGGCAGAAATGCCAATTCTTTTTTTGCCAATGTATTGTCTAGTACTATACTTCAGAAAAACAGAAGCTTGTCCCAGAACAATGACAAACTGATACTGATAGGGTGCATAAATGCTCGCCAGTCGGTTAGAGCGGTCTCCTGGGTTCCACCCGGCCTCTGATTACCTGATATTTTCCATTCTGGGGAGGTGTACCATTGGTTTTATCTGAGCAGCCTGTCGGTGCTTTTGCCTCACATGCAACCTACCCATGTCCAGATCCGGAATACATTGGTAACTCGGTTCACGAACGCTTCCGTTCACAAACAATTTTGTTAGCGAACAGGAAGTTCGGCAAAACTTTGCTTCCATTTGCGAACTCCACATCAGGTGACGAACACAATCGCAGCCATCTTCCCTGCTCTGACACATGGTTGTGGCTTCCTCTAGTTGAGATTGCGGTCTGATCACAGTTTGATTCGGTTCGCGACCAGAATCGTGGAACCGAGGCACCACTGTATTGCAGTGGTTTTGTGGAAATTGATGGGAGGCAACTCCAACTGGTAGGTGAATATTTGGGTCCTCTTATGTTGTATTTAAGTTTATTTTAGGTCTGCTTTAATTAGAAACTCTGGAGGCACAGATTTATTGGCGTAATATAAGACCTTTGTTTCCTCCCTCACAATGGCAGAATGACATTAGTAATCTTTTATATGTAATTAGATTGATAGTGCACAGGAGCTTTCATATTAAAGCCCCGCACCCCTCCCTGCAACTTCATTGAAAAAACGAAAACATGCTTAATTTCTGGTGTTTCCCAAAGTGGTGAGTTGACAAACTTGGTCCTCTTCTTCAACTCTATGCGGTGGGCGGTCTTCCATACTGAATAGTGCTCACTCTGAGCTCTGTCCTAGGCAGCGTTACTCTATGGGCCTAGACTGTGTGATGATACTAGTCCAGGGGGCTATTGACAGACTGGGCTTGCAGGCATGGGTTGGCTAACACTGGCAAGTACTGCAGCTTGAAGAACAAAAGTACTGCATTTCATTTTAAACCCAAAAATATTCAAAAACCTCATCTTGTCACATCAATGCATCTGTATTCTTTCACTTTGCAGGTATTTAGATTCTGCCGGTCAAAATGCCACAAAAACTTCAAGAAGAAGCGAAATCCCAGAAAGATCAGGTGGACAAAAGCCTTCAGAAAGGCAGCTGGTAAAGAGTTGACAGTGGTAAGTTGTAATCTCTGAACTAATTAATATTTACCAGTCAGTAGAAAGTAAGAAACCCGGTTAAATATAATGAGGGGAATGTATCAAAACTGGAGTAGTTGCCCATAGCAACCAATCGGCTTTTGTCTGTTTTATAACTTGATTTTTTATTAACATTTTTCATGACAAAAATAGATACTCAAGCAAAATCTTACAGAGACAATATGTTCATAGCAGGCAATGGAATGTACAATGAAAAGTGATCATTAATTATCACTCGGATACACAAGGAAGGATGTATAGAAATGTCTACGCAATATTAAGGCAATAACAGCCTCATGGTCTCAAAGTATTCAAACATATATATCTTAAAAAGAAGAACCAAACCATTAAAGTGACATTAAAGTCAAAAGTTGTTTTTTTTTAATCGTTTTGCATATATCTAATGCATGCTAGCAGTAGGTATATGCAAAAACCGCTGAGGGTTTAATAACCCTTTAAGAAGGATGAATATGAAACAAGTTGTTAAAGGAAGAGGGAGGAAAGAAAGAGAAGGAGAAAAGTCCGTAACCTCTCATCGTGGAGGATGAAATCACCTGGTTAACTATGCCATTATATGCAACAGGAGGTTCATGCAGGTGAATGTAAAGCTCACCAAGGGGACCATACCTTTTCAAAGTTAGACGTAGAGTTATTCAACTGAGCAGCGAGGTATTCCATATTTTGTATATCAAAAATCCTCCAAAGTAGATAGTTTGAAGGAGAAACAGGTTGCCGCCATTTCAATGCTATCGGGCAACTTGCCACTGTGAGGATATGATTAGTTTCCAGCGTGCCTTGGGTACATGTGGCATGAGAAGGTCTAAGAGAAGATGAAGAGGATCATCAGGTACAGTCAAGTTGAGAAGATGCCCGATCAAGGACATAACATGTTCCCAAAAGGGCCATAACTTAGGGCATTGCCAATAGATGTGCAATAAACTACTTGTGTTTATGATATACCTCCAGCACCCGTCTTTCATTTTCAAAACTTAACTAAAAAAACTGAAAAGAACAAACAAAAAGAGAAGCTGATTGGTTGCCATGGGCAACTGCACCACATTCTGTCTGCTCCTGTTTTGATAAATCTCCCCCTGTGGGTATATAAAGTAAGTTTTTCAGATCTATCTAGTTTCTCTTTCTGCTGATAGACCAACATTCCAAGTGATTAATATATTGTAAGTTTTTGCAGCTAATGTGAAATCAGGGACATTAATGTGAGGAGACTGCTGTAACTTCTTGTGAAAAGGTGAACTTACCCCTCAAGGTGTACCTGTCTTGGGCGAAATTTAAAAGCTGCCATTGCTGACCCCTTTTGCTATTAAATGCAAGCTGCCCTGGTATTTTTGCTTATCGTCTGGCTTCAACAGTATATGAGCCACAGGACAACACAGGTCTAACATGAAGACCTGGTCAGCTGTTGCAGCCTCCATATTTCTCCCATGATAAATGTTCTTTAACAATCATTGCTATTTCATACCAATGTAGACTTGAAAAGTAATGTTTTTATTGTGCCAGTTTCTATAATGCATAATATGGTATCAGGAGTTGTTTTATATAAATGTTTCTTTTGTAGGACAATTCATTTGAATTTGAAAAAAGAAGAAGCGAACCTGTCAAGTACCAGAGGGAGTTGTGGAGCAAGACTGGTAATTTTGTTTTACATTTTTTTTTTTTTTTTTTTTTT
>NW_017306558.1:1145067-1169082 GCF_000935625.1 Nanorana parkeri
GGGGGTTGTTGAGGGAGACTTGTAATTTTTTTTTTTATTTTTTTTTTTTTTTTTTTTTTGCTTATGGACCTGTAAACCCCAAATCCCTGATATGTAGCAAGGCTTTGAGTCTTTGAAAGTATACTTGCTTCTTACTTTGACAAATCTATAGTTCAGGTTTAAGATGCCTAGAGTGACTGACTGCACAGGTGACGCTACATTGCTGTCATCCCTCCAATGACCATAGCTGATTTCATTGCATGGGCAGTTTGAACTACATTGTTTACATCTGTCTGATGCTGGATAGTGGAGGTGTGCTGCTTGGGTGACATAAGAGACAGCCCCTTTGGTACGTAGCTGGGCTTAAAGGAGAACTATGGGGTCAGGGCTTTTCCCCATAGTTCTCCGAAGGGTAACGGGAGGACACAAACTAGCGTCCTCCCGTAACCCAAAGCTGCAGCTTGCGGTATACTGAGGCACCGCAGCTGAAGCGGATCCCGACAATTATGTCTGGATCCGCCTAACTGCGTGAGTGACAGCTGGCTCTGCCTCTAGGTAGAGGTGTGAGGTAGAGGTGTACCCTCCCCCGTCCGTTCCGCCAGTCAGCGCTGGAGGATCGGACAGGGGAGGGGAGAATCCAATCACTCCCCTGTCACGGCTCTCTGCAGTGACAGTATCGAGAAGTGAGCGAGCGCCGTTATGTGTTCGCTCACTTCCTGATCTACTGAGCCGACCTGTGACAGTTTAGTTGTCAGCTCAGATTATGAGGCTGAGTGAAAAGCACTCGCCTCATAATTCTCCTTTAAGGAGGAAATGGGCAACAAAATATAAAGCACATTTTCAGGTCTTGGATTAAGTGAGGAGGGTTGAAGCTGAGTGGAACCCCCCCCCTACACTAAGGCCACTTTCACATGGGCAGTCCATTCATAGTGGCCTGTCAGGTTTTTCAGGTGGATGTGATCGGAAGCCCAATGTAACTACATGGGCAGTTGTGTGTCCGTTTAAGTCTGATTACCTTTTTAACTCCGTGTAGGTCCAAAACAAAAAAAAAGGAACCAAGTTCCACTTTGGTGG
Organism: Nanorana parkeri; assembly: GCF_000935625.1. Classification (NCBI taxonomy): domain Eukaryota; kingdom Metazoa; phylum Chordata; class Amphibia; order Anura; family Dicroglossidae; genus Nanorana; species Nanorana parkeri. The sequence continues at coordinate 1,146,121 of NW_017306558.1, forward strand.
TCCTGATCGTGACAGATTGACTGTAAATGGATACATGTCCACTTAGATCTCACTCCCTATAGGACCTAATGTGTTTGTACAGCTTTCCTCCATCGCTAGTTGGAGACCAACTCAAAGCAGAATTTTAGCTTTTGTCACAGTTGCACTTGGAATGGAAAAGAAGCTGACCACTTAACCCACCATGAGTTTTATGCTGCGCTTATTGATGTGTTTAGGTTATCAAGCTTCTATTTATCAAATGTAAAGTATTCATTATCAAATCCTTATCTTTGCACTTTGTTTAATGAATATACATTATTTTGTAGTTGAGGCAATGAAGAAGGTGGAAGAGATCAAGCGTAAGCGGCAGACGCAGTTTATCATGAACAGGTGAGATTTGGACCACTGACTTTGGTCTTTCTGATTGCAATTCAAAGGGCACATTTACATACATATTTTTTTTTTCTCCTAGATTGAAAAAGGGCAAAGAATTACAGAAGGCCCAGGATATCAAAGAAGTCAAACAAAACATACATTTTATCCAAACACAAAGACAGAAGGTCTGCTAAAGTGATCCTTTTCATGTATGGATTATATTTACACAGTTCACACAGCTCTGTTTTCTTTAAACTATTTGAATACAAGGAGCATAGTGAGGACTATTATAAATATATCTCAATTGCCAAGCAAGTTCTAGTAACTAGATGGTGTGCAGGTCTGCATCAGATCTCATGGTTCCACATTGCCCCCACTGCTAGTATTATGGCTGCATTCTGATCTAAAGTGGACCTGTAGTCGCCCTATTTCCAAATTTGTGAGGTGTTCCTATGATTTTACAGTAGTGGCTTTTTTAATATGTATAAATACTAGAGTTCTGTCTACTCTTACCCTCTCCACACTCCAGCACCCTCCCTGACTTTTTCCCTGGTCCAACTCCAGAGGTCCTCTTTAGGGCAGAAGACACGGTCAATCTGCCCATTTTCAGTGGGCCCAGCCTGTCGTTTAGATACCCCCCTCCTCTCAAGGAGGTCCATCACGCAGGCCGGGCCCATAGTACTCCAGGACTGAGTGGCACTGGCATGCCATTGGAAAAACATTTTTTGCATCCCTAGCCGCCCTCCAGACATTGTGGGCAAAGCATTAGGGTGCCCATACACCTTAAAGTAATTAAAAAAACTGAGGGGCGGGTTTCCGATGACTGCAATGTTGAACGGGCAGTGTGCACTTGCGCACACCGGCCTGTTCGGCATTTGTCTTACGAGCATGCCACAAACCCACAGAGAATCGTACGTTTCTTGGCGGGTTTTTGAACATGCTTGTAAGACAAGTCGTGCGACCTTACATTAGCAGAGGTCGCACGCCTTCCATACACCTTGCAATTATCGTACGATCGCATGATTTCCCACGATCGTACGATTATCGCAACGTGTATGTGCACCTTTTACGCACAACGTTTCTGGACCAACCACAATTGAAAAAGCACGTTTGTTGCGGGAGTTCAACTTTTAACAGGTGCCTTCACTTTTGGCAAAAGAGAGGTCAGGGTGTCGGCTAGGAAGGTTTGCAGTCTAAATACACTATATTGCCAAACGTATTGGGACACCCCTCCAAATCATTGTATTCAGCTGTTCCAATCACCTCCATGGCCTCAGGTGTATAAAATCAACCTAGGCATGCAGACGCTTCTACAAACATTTGTGAAAGAATAGGTCGTTCTCAGGAGCTCTGAATTCCAGCGTGGTACCGTGATGGGTTGCCACCTGTGCAATAAGTCCATCCGTGAAATTTCCTTGCTACTAAATATTCCACGGTCACCTATTAGTCGTATTATAACAAAGTTGGAGCAACTGGGAACAGCAACTCAGCCACGAAGTGGTAGGCCACGTAAAAAGACAGCGGGGTCAGTGCATGTGCAGAAGTCGCCAACTCTCTGCAGAGTCAATAACTACAGACCTCCAAACTTCGTGTGGCCTTCAGATTGGCACAACAACAGTGCATAGAACGGTTCATGGAATGGGTTTCCATGGCCGAGCAGCTGCATCCAAGCCTTGCATCACCAAGTGCAATGCAAAGCGTCGGACGCAGTGGTGTAAAGCACGCCGCCACTGGACTCTAGAGAAGTGGAGACGTGTTCGCTGTAGTGACGAATCACGCTTCTCCGTCTGGCAATCCGATGGATGTGTCTGCGTTTGGTGGTTGCCAGGAGAACGGCACTTGCCTGACTGCATTGTGCCAAGTGTAAAGTTTGGTGGAGGGGGGATTATGGTGTGGGGTTGTTTTTCAGGGGTTGGGCTTGGCCCCTTAGTTCCAGTAAAGGGAACTCTTAAGGCATCAGCATACCAAGACATTTTGGACAATTTCATGCTCCCAACTTTGTGGGAACAGTTTAGGGATGGCCTCTTCCTGTTCCAACATGACTGCGCAAAGCAAGGTTCATAAAGACATGAATGAGTGAGTTTGGAGTCGAGGAACTTGACTGGCCTACAACCCGATAGAACACCTTTTGGGATGAATTGGAGCAGAGACTGCGAGCCAGGCCTTCTCGTCCAACATCAGTACCTCACAAATGCGCTTCTGGAAGAATTGTCAAACATTCCCATAGACACACTCCTAAACATTGTGGACGCCTTCCCAGAAAAGTTGAAGCTGTTATAGCTGCAAAGGGCGGGCCAACTCAAAATTGAACCCTACGGAATAAGACTGGGATGCCATTAAAGTTAATGTGCGTGTAAAGGCCGGCGTCCCAATACTTTTAGCAATATAATGTATCTTAAATGTTACTCTACAAAGGAGAAAATCTTTAGACCCAGGAGAATTTTAGAATAACAGACACGTTGCCGTTAGTTTGGTCTCACTGGTTACTTTATTGTGTGGCTCTAACCAAATAGATGTAGATATTGTCAGGAGATTGGGTTTGAGATGGAGCAGATTTGTGATCTGATTGTTGATACCAGCTATACAAACTCCAGAGCTAAAAAAAATCCCTGATTTTTCTACTTCTAGCTGTTGAAGTAAGTTTATTTGAACATTTTCTTTTTAGGAAAAGCCAAAAAATTGGAAGACAAAATGGTTCAGAAATTACAAGAGGATGTGGATATGGAAGATTCATTATAGAAGTGGAAACAATCTTTATATTGTTAATGCAGTGTGCTTCTATATGGAAACCTTTTGTACAGCATTTCAGAACACAATCCCAACTGCATTTCGAAGAAAGACTGTGTTAATTTGGTCTGAGAAATAATAAAATTTTATCTACTACTATTAGTGTGTTTTTTTTTTTAAATATTTTCATTTATATGTGGTGAGTACATATACACATTAACGTGACCCTAAACTCAGGAGCTAAACCTTAACAATGCATTCAAGTACTTCAACTATAAACAATACTGGGCCTTTTTTTGTGAATCCCTCAGCTGTAGATCCTCAAATAATCTCTGAATTGGTGCTGACACTATCCTTCCTTCTGGAGTGGGACTACTTTTTGTTCCCCATGGTCCCTGTGTGTGTTGTAAAGTAGCCACTGCTCCAAGCTCGCTCCCATGATGGACTACAATCTCATGTTTAGTTTATTAATTTATAGTGTGATTGTAGTCCATCACAGAAGTGAGCTTGGAGCGGTAGCTACTTTACAACAGGAAGACACTCTAAATCTCTTGTCTCTCTCAGTCATCAGTGGGAAGAAGAATGTGGGTAAATGCCCTAGATCAGGGGTGCCTTCAATTTTTGTGTAAAGATCTACTTTTCAAATGACGAGCTACATGAGATCTACCAACGAAAAAAAACCCCTTGCTCTCTTTCCTTGTGCTCCCTCCTGGCTGTCTCTCCCTCCTGGCTGTCATTCCTCATTTTCTCCCCTGGCTGTCATTCCTCATTTTCTCCCCTGGCTGTCTCCCCTGGTTGTCTCCCCTGGTTGTCTGTCTCCCCTGGTTGTCTGTCTCCCCTGGTTGTCTGTCTCCCCTGGTTGTCTCCTGGCTCACCTTGCTGTATTTTGCAAGCAGTGCAACAGGCTGTGTAAACTAATATTCTTTGATGTAATACATAGCACTTCAACCACCAGTATCCACCAGAAAGGTGTCAGGGAGCTTGGCTCAGAAGACTCAGGCTAATAGGTAATTATGTGTGCAGAGCTAAATAAATATACCAAAATGGAATAAAGGGGCTGCCATTCACACCCTTTGTGATCTACCAGCATCAGCTTTGAGAGCTACTGGTAGATCACAATCTACCTAATGGTCACCCCTGCCCTAGATGATTCCACTGTGCAGATAAGCTGGTGGAGCCTAGCTTAGGCACAACCTTACAAGATAGTAACTGTAAGACAAAACCAGACAAATGTCATCAACATGGGAAGGATGACAAGTACAATGCTTTACGCTCCTGTAAATGTATACAGCTTTTGTTTAAAAATACTATAGCTCCTTAAAAACACAGGAATTAAGGCTAAAAGAACACTGTGGACATTTTTTACTATTAACCCTTGCAGTGGGGCTACCCCCGCACTGCAAGGGTTAAGTGTTCGTGTTTGTCTACGTTCAAAAATAAAGTTATTCTCACCTGATCCTCAGAGCCGCCTTGCTTTTAGATTGGTCCCTTCAGCCTGTCTCCTCCGCTGCATCGATGATATGTCCCTCGATGTGCTATACATAGGATAGGATGTGATCACTCGCAGCACCTCAGACCGCTGCAACGGGGGAGTGAGGCTGAAGGTAGACTGGTCTAAAGTCTCTGGATCGGGCGAGTATAACTTTATTTTTTAACTTGGACAAAAACAAGCACTTAACACTTGCAGTAGTGGGGGGAAGCCCATTTGCATGAGTTGAGAAAAAAATTCGCCAGAGTTTTGCTTTAAATGGCAAATGAAAATTACATGCACAATATTTCAATGTGCCTGCCATTATGGATTGTACACCAGATCAGCCATAATGTATTGTACACCAGATCAGACCATGATCGAGTAAGAAGAAAAACACATCTTCTTTATCCTCTTAAGGGACACAGGAATTTTTAGACTGTTGGGTTATATGGCCCCCTACAGGAGAAACAAAAATCCTGTTTTGTTTTTAAGCATGTATATATTGATTTTTGTAGAATACGTAACTTATGGTTAGATGAATTACAAGCTAATTACCCAGCCGGACACATGTCATAGGCAAATTATGCATTTTCGTCATTAAAACAAATACCATGTGCTTTTATATCCTCGACAACCATTTACTGGAAACATCAATGGTGTCATAAAAGTAGTAAGAACACCCCAAGATTGATTTCGATATATATTAGGAAAATGTCTAGGGGTCAAGAGTAAGGATGTTGTAGAAGAGATGAAAGGAAGGGAAAAAGGGGAAGTTATAGATATACCAAATCGTATGTATGTTTGAAATGCAATGAGTATGTTCTAGCAGAGGGGAGTCCACCTGGGTGTGGGCGTGAAAGGGAAGAAGAGTGAGAAAGGTAGATGGGATGGAACATGTACACCTATATAGCTGTAGATCCCTTCATATATTATTAGAAAGACATAAATATGCATATAAGTCACAATACATCAAGTTTGCCTAAGGACCCATCAGATTTAGCCAGGAGATACCAATAGGATTGTTGAAATATGGACATCACATCTTGCAATTTAGTCATAGTCAGTTCGTGTAATAAAAACTTAGACCAGGTCTTAAAAAATGAATCTGAAGTGTAGATTGGGTTTAGTATCAAGTTTATAAATGAGCATGAGGTGGTGCAGAGCTGTTCGAACATTTGTTAAAGTGGGTGGTGTAGGGAGAAGACTAGCTCTAAGAATATTCTTTTTAGCAGCATAAAGGCAGTAGTGTTCCCATTGGGGCAGTGAGGAGTGGGAGCGAGTCGAGGAGTCTTGTGCTACATGGAATAAGCAAAAGGATGGGGAAAGTAACCTTGGGAGGGTTGATAACAGTGGCATGTAACAGAGTACAGTTTCCCAAAACCTTTGAATACTTGGGCATTGCCAAAAAGATGGGTCAAGTTGGGGTGTGGCGATTGGCATTTTGGGCAAGATTGCAGCCAATTTCTATGTGCCAGCATGAGTTGGAAAAAATAGTGCGTGCAGCCGGAGAGTTTGTGGTCAGGAGTTCCAGAGGATGGGAGAGATTCTGCAGGCGAGCATGGGAGGATGTGATGAGGGAGCAAGAGAGCAGGAGGTCTTGGGAGAAGCAGAGAGGATGATATTAAACATCTTACAGCGTGTTCAATCTCTGAATTAAAACAACACAATATGACACAATACCTCTATACCCCTTGCTGGTCTAGCTGAAAAAGCTTGGTCCAATAAAAAAAACAACTTTTTTCATGACTAAGAGGCCCTGTCACCAGTGTGCATGTGTTCACTTTAACAGAAATCTTCCCATACAATTCTTTGCAGGCTAATCACACACATCTCTGTACAGGACTTCCTGAAGCCTATGTTATGCATCTTCCTTTCTTTCACCACTAACCACATTTAAAGCCGGACTCCGGTGAGCATTTGTTTCTTAACCCTCGCAGTGGGGCTACCCTCGTGCTGCAATGGTTAAAGGAGAACTATGAGGTGAGTGCTTTTCACTCATCCTCATAGTTCTAGCCGACCTGTGACAATGAGACTGTCACAGGTCGGCTCAGTAGATCGGGAAGTGAGCGAACACATACCGGCGTTCGCTCACATCTCGATCTTGTCACGGCAGAGAGCCGTGACAGGGGAGGGGCTGGATTCCCCCCTCCCCACTCCGATCCTCCAGCGCTGACTGGCAGAACGGACGGGGGAGGGGGCGGGTACAGCTGGCTCTGCCTCTAGATAGGCAGAGCCAATTGTCACTCACGCAGCTGGGCGGATGCAGACATAATTGTCGGGATCCGTTTCAGCTGCGGCATCTCAGTATACCGTGAGCTGTAGCTTGCGGTATACTGAGCTTAGGGGACGCTAGTTTGTGTCCTCCCGTTACCCTTATTAGGAGAACTATGGTGACAAGCCCCTAACCCCCATAGTTCTCCTTTAAGTGCTCATTTTTGTCTAGGTGCCAGGGCCGCCATCAGGGGGGTGCGGCCATTACTGATGTAAGGGGCCCCAGGCGGCTGGGGGGACCCGAGCTCCGACCGAGCAATTTTTTTTATAAATTAGTATGTACAGGCAAGTTGGTACGGTCCCGGGCCCCCCCTGTACAATTGGTATGTTCCGTACGTGCAGGAAGGGTTTTTTTTAATTTTTTCTCAAAGCGCGAAGCTAGGCATACAGGAGAGGAGCACAACTGCTGGACGGTACAGGTAAGTTTTTTTAAAGCAGCTGCAGAGGGAGGGGGGTATTTTCAGAGACACACTCTAAGGTGGGGGAGAGGGGGGAGCTGTTTTTAGAGACACACTCACTAAGACCCCGTTCACATTGAGCGATTTATCGCGCGGTAATTCCCACGATATCGCGGCAAATTACCGCGCGATATCGCGCTCCAATGCAATCCAATGGGGCAAAGGGTCCTGCTGTCGAAGGGCCGCACTGACAGCCCAGAGGCCGCACTGACAGCCCAGAGGCCACACTGACCACTGCACTGAGCCCACACTGACCACTGCACTGAGCCCGCACTGACTGCCCAAAGCCCACACTGACCAACCGCCCAGAGTGTGTGACGGGTTCTCCTTTCCCCTTCACTGGATTCAGCTGCTGAGGGAGCTGAAAGTGACTATTAAACCCTCAGATTTTTTAATATAAACCAATACTGTAATGCGTGCCTTACTGTAATCCATGGTTGTTTCCCTTCTCTTTGCTGCTCTTCCTTTTAAATCTGTATCTCTTCTCATGCTGGGGGAAAACTTCACTTTGCAGCTGAGTGCCTCTTCCTGTAGTGCTGGCTCAGGTTGTGAACCTACATACAGACACCATGTATCCATTTCAGAGACAAGGCAGTCTGCTGCAAAACAGAAGCTCTGCACAGCATGAAAAGAGATACGGATTTAAAAGGAAGAGCAGCAAAGAGAAGGGAAACAACCATGGATTACAGTAAGGCGCTCATTACAGTATTGTTTTATGTTAAAAAATCTGAGGGTTTAATGTCACTTGAATGTCAACACAGCAGGCATTTAGCTGCTGTGTTGACAGGCTGGGAGCAATAGCCAGCCTGTTATTGATTATTTTAAATTGCAATAGCAGGCTGGCTATTGTACCCGCCCACTGCCTGCTGTCAATCAGCAGAGGAGGGAACTGAAGGAGAAAGTTCCTCATCAGGTCTTCTTCTGCTGATTGACAGCAGGCAGTGGGCGGGTGCAATAGCCAGCCTGCTATTGCAATTTAAAATAAACAATAAGAGGCTGGCTATTGTTTCCAGCTGCTGATTGGAGACTTGACACCGGTGATAGAACACTGCCAGAACGGGGTGGCCAGAGAAGGAGGAACACGGCGGGCAAAGGAGGAACAGCAGCAGCGGAGGTACTAGGGGGAGCAGTGGAGGAATGCAGTGATAGTCTCTCCTCCCTGCTTGTGCCGGGTGCATTGGTCTGTGTTCCCACTGCCTCTGCCGATACCGGCGGGGAGAGCAGCGGGGATTAAGAGAAAAACAGGCCTCTGCACCCAACACCAGTGGGGCGGAGAACATTGACGAAAATTGGGTACCGGACGAAAAGAGTTTTTGTCCCATTAACTACTCTTTAATTTCGTTTTTATCACTGAAAAACGGGCATGTCAAGGCTTCCTCTGTAGTTTTAGCTGGAGTGTACCTTTGAGATAATTAACAATTGATATTGCTTCTGCTTTGCTATTCTTTATGTCCCTTTGTATACTACAGTAATGTGAAATCTCTGTTGTATTCCTGTGAATACTCCAGTCAGCAGGAGTTTTCATTCATCAGCACTGTTCACTGACTCACAGATGTTGATGACAACTACTTTGCATAAGAAATTACTGTTATATTAAAAAATCATTTACACAGGCTGCCATAATGTTGTTTAATGGGGTTTTAATTTACATAAGGCAGTCATTAGAGACACTTATATCATTTGGCTGAGATGCAGGTATCAGTGATCTACAGTAAAATGAGATCCCAGGATTAGGAAGAACACCAGGAGTTTGCTGTGCTTATACAACGCTATTGCAGATAGTATTTATTATGTGCAATTCTTCAAGCGTTGCTTGTCTACCAATGTTCTGTTTAAACATGTGCGCCGGCATAAACATTCATTTGGGTTTTGTTTCGATTTGGATTTTTCAGGATTCGGGTCCGAAAGTCAATTGATATCGTTATTCAGATTCGTCCGAATTAGAAATTTTCTCTAATTTCGGATGCATTAGATAACTACGAACACATTTTCGTTGCAGCACCCCCAAACCCCCCCAGCCTCAGGCAGTAATAGGTCTGGGGCACCCCTGCCTTCCACATCACTTTTTCCTGAGTTTGGATGTTTCTTCTTAAAGTCACATTTACACACATTTAGGTGTATTTCCATAGTGTAGTGTTTGTGTAGAGTTTCTAATCAGATTTTGAATGCACAGAATTCTATTATCTCTGATACTGAATGCAGGTAAATGCAAAGTCTAAATGATGCCATTGAAAAACAATGATATGTATTTATATGAGTTTAGAAATGTGCTTTAAATTACCTGTGTGAAGGAGTCCTAAAAGCTGTTTATACTTCCCAGATAATGTCTCTTGCGTTTAGAAAAGCGAAAGGTGTACTAGTGTGAATGAGGCCTTGAGGTTCCATTTCCACCTAAGTGTGAGCATAGCCGGGCAATTTAGAGCCTTTTTTTTTGTGGCCAATCCTATGTGCGTTTTGTATGTGTGACTTGTATTACAGGAGCATAATCATGTGTTTGTAGTCCCATGGACTTTTTAAATGAGTGTCTGAAATATACAGACTTCCCCCAGGCAAGCATGTCTCGTCATCAACTAGGGATGCAACAATACCGTTTTTTCGGTATCGAGTACCAATATTTATCTTTTGGTACTTGCTGATACTGAGTACCGATAGCGGTACTTCCCTAGCATGGAGTCGGCTTCCGGCCAATCAGGAAGCCGGGAGGCGGGTCATTACCCAGCACCTGGTTTTATGATTGGTCGGGAAGCCGGCTCAATGTTCCCTTGTCCACTGCTGGTCAGAGAATATCTCCCTTTGACTGGAAGTTCCAGTATCGGGGGTAAGTATCGGAGCATTTGGGCGAGTACGAGCCCTAATACTTCTTATCAGCAGCGATACCGATACTAGTATCGTTATTGGTTCATCCCTATCATCAACTCACAAGGACACAGCATAGTGTTGTCACTTACAGCTTCCCCAGGATATCTTCAATGCTGTTTATGATTCTGTAACACTTCCATGCACTCTCATCTGACAAATGACTATATTCTGTTGACGTCTGAGCTGATTCCTGGTTAACTCTCTCCAAGTAGTAAAATAACACCAGTTATGTCAGTTTGTAACTTTGATCATATTTTAAAGTAGAACTCTAAAAAAAGTATTCTTAACCCTTGCACCCTTGCAGTGGGGCTACCCCCGCACGGCAAGGGTTAACTGCTTTTTTTTTTGTCTAGGGTAAAATAACAAAGTTACACTAACCCAATCGTCACAACCAGTTGGCTGCTACACCGCTCCCTCCAGCGTGTCTCTTCCTCCACTGCAGTGTTATGTCCCTCAGCATCCTGTACACTTTATTGGGCATGATGACTCAAGGATCCTTAGACCACTGGAACGGAGAGGGAAAGAGTCTGGAAGGACCAGTTTAAGAGCCAGCTGGCCCCAAGGATCGATCTGGTGAGTATAACTTTTTTTTTTACATCCTAGATGAACATGAGCACTTATCCCTTGCAGTGGGGGGGGTTGCCCTACTGCAAGGGTTAAGAAAAATTGATCCCAGAGTTCTTTTTTAAGGTTCAACTCCAGCCAAAACCTTTGGATGGTGTGGGTAAGGGTTAGAACCTGTTAGAACCTCTGTAGGGTTTTGGTTGCCATTTGTGTCCCCGTTGGGGAGATTTACCATCAGTTCTTGTCCTGTCAACTCCTCTTCAGTGGGGACACGGGCAGAATCAAAAACACATCTTAATAGGGTGGGAAGGCTTAGAAATGTCAAAAATGTTTTACTGCTGTCTGTGCATTCCTATCTCGGTGACAAGTATATTCCCCATTCCTTGTATGACCGTCAAAAGGACAGGAAGTGAGCAAAAACATCCCCAATGGGGTTACACACAGAAATGGAAACATAACAGAAATGTCAACTGTTCTTTGCTCTGCTCAAAATGTATAAAACACAAAACAAAACAAAACCTGGCGTTACGCTTTAAACTCGGTGGTAAGTAAAATGATTTGCTGCCTTAATTCATGTATTCAGTGAATGTCTATTTATATTCAGGAGAAGTTGATCTCCCACATCTAAAGCAATCTACTCAGTAGGAGTGAAATTGAAAAGCATTATTAAAGATTAATGTACCAGGACAATGTGTTCATGGAATGGTTTGGTTTTCTTACAATAGTAAGTGTACAGTAGTGAAATGCATTTCATTTGCTCACATGTTCCCTTTTTTGATTGATCAAATTGCAGATATATGTAACAGACATGTACTGTATACTGACAAAATATCCATCAATCAAAAGGTGAAACGAAAATGGAAGTGCTACTTGCCACAAAATTGGTTTTAGAATTTGGTCCAATTTCAAGGGCTGTTGGACTCGATATTTGTTTGACTTTGTAGATAAGCTGCAGAGTACCTTGTTGTGGTTCAAATGGACTTGAAGCAATCATTTGAAACAAAGAGTGAAGGATTCCTTACATAGGCACATGGTCAGAGGAACAGACTCTGTGGTTTTGTTGTTTGAAGTTTTTTAACCTTTCCCCATGTTGATCTGAATTAGTACCATATGCAAATACAGCTTGGACCAATGACTCCTTGTTTCAAATGTGCAAATGAGTCTTCAAGCGGTATTACAGTCAAAAAGTTTTTAAGCTATTTCAAATGCTGATGAAATCACTTACAATGGATGCTGCTTCCTGATGTTTAAAAGTTTTAGTTTCCTTCAGAATCAGCTGGTCCCCTGAGCACTGGTCCTGATATCCTGTTTTCGGGGGGCTCCTTTCCCTTGCAGGATCCTATAGATACCCACTTGTGTGTGCTAGTAAGCTGCATGTGTCTCCACAAACACAAAGACACAGCAAGGCAACACACTCCTCTGCACCATTCTCCAAGCAAGTAGATGGACGGCTGCTGGAGTCTACTCTATCCCATGTTATCTTGCACTTGACAGGAAGTTCAGGGAATCCAAGCTGAGAAGCTGTAAGTGTTTGGGCAAAAATGTAAATAAATGCTTTGCTGGGCAATGTAGATTTGTCTGATCTGGATTCATTATTGAAAAAAAGTTTCAGAGTTTAATACTACTTTAAAGCTGAACTCCAGGCAAAAAGCTAAATATACAGATGACTACATATAACGGAGCTATTTTACCTGCTAAACAATTTGTATTTGTGTCCAGCCCTGAGATTTACAGAGCTCTGCCACACAGCACAGCCCTGTCTGACAGGGGAGGAGACCATTTTTTCTCAGCTGCGGTTAAGCAACACTTACAGATTTTGTCCCTCCCCCAACCTGTGATTGGACAGCGAAAAGAAAAAACGCAGACTGATTAGCTCAACTCTCTTTAACTCTGGTTGATCCACCTATCAACATGCCCATTTTAGCACATGGCTGCTTGTGCTGCTTCTTCCTCTCTGTAGGGTTGTACTACTTGGAGTGATTTACATTAGTTACATTAGTTGTTATGTTAGTCTGATATAGTTGTATTTCTTTAAATACATTTTACAAATTGAAACGTGCCCAGACCTCGGGTGTTTAAAGTGCAGTGAACATATTCTTACCCATAAAATGACTCAAAACACTCTCATAGTTAAAAGTTTAAAAAATAATAATTTTACCTCCAGATGATATTCTCTGCTATTTTCTCACTGCATTCATTGTTCCATTTTATGGTCTTTTGGTCATGTTCTTTGGCGAGGATTTTGCTTCTATTATCAGCTAAAAAATGTGCAATGTGCCAGAAAGTACACAAAACACTTTATAGTTTCATAGTTAACATTGTTCTTTCTGTAGACAGAAGGTATATAAAAACTGCAACACAAATATATTTGTACCTAAAAATGTAAATGACATTAAAACTCAAGCCAGGGGGGGGCTTGACCTGGACATGGCGCCGAGCAGAAGCTAATCGCCAGAGCTCTGCAGACCCGGGAGATATTTTTTCAGTAGATCTTCCTCCCTCACACCCCACTAACCCATGAAGCGGACCGGGAAGGCACCGAAGACACCCCGTGCCCCCACGAGCCAAAAGAAGCAGTCCAGGATGGAAGCGTATGTGTCCCCCCAGGACTTGAGGCCTAAGCCGCGTGCGCAGCCCGGGACACAGGCACACTCCACCCCGACGGGACATACCCGAACCTCTCCTCATCACGACGCCTCCGGCATTTCGGACGAGGCGACACTTCCACTCCAGCCGCCATCCCCGACCTTCTCCTCACCTGACACGGGATCGGATGTCCCCTCCCCGCGGACGCGGGCGCCCGTCTCCCCGCTAGGCCGCTCGGGCCTAGGAGTAGACCCAGAGCTCCGGTCTCTCCTAGCAGCTCTCCCGACGCGGGCCGACATGCAGGGGATGATCGATCAGCTGGCGTCATCACTCGGATCGGACCTGGCTGAGGTACGTGCGGGGGTGGAGCGGAATGTGAGGAGACTGGAGGTGCTGGAGGATGCAGATAGGACCCTGGAGAACAAGGTGGCATGCCTGGAGGCCTCCATCCTACACCAACAGACCCATATGGCCCAGATGCAGCTGCGGCTGGAGGACTCAGAAAACCGTAACCGCCGCAACAACTTGCGGTTACGGGGAATCCCAGAGGCCACAGGGGGACCTGAGTTGAGAGGGGCGGTCACGGCCATATTCAATTCCCTACTGGACAGACCCCCTACGGAGCAGATTGAGCTAGACCGTGTACACTGGTCCTTGGGTCCTATGGGGGCTGATACCAACAGACCCAGAGACGTCTTGTGCAGAGTACATTTTTTTAACATCAAAGAGGAGATACTGCGGAGAGCATGGAGACAGGGGACGGTGGATTTTGATGGAGCGGAGGTCCTGATCCTTCCTGACGTATGCCCCCAGACCCTATACCGCATACGTCTCTTGAAACCCCTCACTGATCTACTGCAAGTTAAAGGGATCACCTACAGGTGGGGTTTCCCACTTCTAATTGGTAGAGGGGACCACTTCTTCAGGCAGGTTCACCCTCGCCAGGTGCCGGAATTGAACGTCTTTCTGGAATGCGAAGACCTACTGCTGCCAGATTGGTTGGAGGTTCCTTCCTTGGATTCTACTTCATCCTCATCCGCCAGATCTGGGAGGCCCTTGAGACGTCGCAGAAGTCGTCAGCGATCTGCAACACGACCGTCACGGAGGGCCCACCCCATGGATCCGGAGGCCTGACACATCTCCCCTGATGAGCTGACTGCCGGATGTACACGGTCTCTACCTGACCCTTGGTCCTGACCTTGTTTCTCTTCTGTAAACTCTCAGAGAGGACAGCCGACACGAATCTCGAGACTCTGTACCCTCAAGTTAAGACCCTGATAACCTTGACTACAGAGGACTTCCCCTCCCCACGCAATTAAGACCTGTTCACACTAATATCCTTTTATTTACAGGGTGACACGTTGTCCTCAATATTTGCATTCATGTGGATTGTACACAGGAACTGCTTACAGATATAGGTGGGATTAGGATGTTGGTCCTGGGACATCACCTGCTTACCTCCTGACCCTGCCCTATGACGGGGTGGTTTCCCAGTTCCAGCGCCACAACGTAATAGGGGTATAGATATGTCCTACGTGTCTTATCACTGGCTGGATCCTAGCTAACCCCCTGCTGTACTCTCCGGGCAGGACTAGGAGTAACCCTTGCCGGAGGCCCTGGAGTTGGCCAACACCTGGAACCTTCCCTTACCCTTCCTTATGTGTTCTTTATCTCTCACTCTCTTCCTACTCTGTGTTGTGTTGTTTTGTTCTGTTTTGTTTAATTAATGTGCGTAGTTTGGGGTAGACCGCTCTGATGCTGGCCTTCCACGTCGGTGGGCTGGGTCTTGCGATCTGCCACTGAACACTGTCTTATTTGTGTTTTATACCACAAAATGCCAAAGGGGCTGGGTGGAAGAGAGTCCAACCTGACTGGTGTTGTTCTTGTTTATATTATGTATGTACTTTACATTAAAAAAAAAACAAAACTCAAGCCAGGTATAAAAATGAACAAAGTGTGCAGTATGTATAGCCAAAAATACGCTGCCTGTCCGAAAAAAAAAAATTCACCACCTGGATTTAACTAAACAAATAGGTCAGAGCCTTCCATTGGATAATAGGTCCAGCAATGTTTCCCCCAAAAATGATGTCAGCTGCCTACCTGGATATCCTGGATGACCAGGTTTCTCCATCAATTGACTTTTTTCTTCCCTGATGGCATGGGCCTATTCAAAGGTGACAATGTCAGGTTTCATTGGGCTCATTGTGACAGAGTGGTTCAGGAAGCATAAGACATCATTTTCACACGTGGATTGGCCACAACAGAGTTCAGACCTTAACCCCAGTGAGAATGTATTTTAGCTTTGGGTAGGGTAGGGAATTGCTAGAACCTCTATCACAGTTTTATTGCTAGTGACCTCTGTCATTGAGACACAAAGTAATAGGACATTTTAATAAGAAAATAAATCTTCCTATGGGGGACACCTGTTTTTGGTGAGAATTATCTAAGAGAGGAATTCTACTGACATTATAGAGACTTCCTCTTACTTTCTGTTAGGTCTCTAGAGCTCACATTTAAACTATCCTACTACTGAATTAGCTAAAAAACACAATATATAAAATATGTCCATATAAACCCATAAAACATGAAATACGAATACAAATGTAGTGTTTGAAAATCAGAATAAATGTATGTATATCTTCTAAATCTGCGGTTCTAAACCAGTGGGCCTCAACTCTGTGTTCAGTGAGTCGCCGCAGGCTTTCCACTGCGCAAGGTGAGAGGCTCCTCAGCCTCCCCCTAGTGCAGCACTGTCAGTTCTCTGGCTGAGCAGTCATTCAAAATATTCTCTCATGCGCCAAGTGTCAGCTTGAGGTGGGATGGGCTGGGTGGATGGCCGTGAGGGAGCTCCATCCGTAAATGCATTGCTTACAGCTCCCTCGCATGCCCAGTAGGGGTGCCTGAACTGGAGTGACTTTGCACCACTACAGGAAGGTGTACAGGCAATGCACATATAGATGGAGCTCTGTCATAGCACCGCAGCCCACACTGGACCCCTGGCTGAGGATCCACTCTAGTTCTTATAAGGTAGGGAAACTACCTTAAAAAACTTTTTTTTTTTGGAGTGTGTATGTGTGTGTATGTGTGTGTGTGAGAATACCTGTGAGTGTGTGAGATTGTGTCTGTGGATGTGTGTGTCTGTCAAAGTTTTTTGAGGGCCTATTCATTGCACGTGCGATAAATACATTGTACCACGCAATCACACCTACTGTGCGTTCTGGTGCAGGAGGTGCGTTGCATTGCCATTCATTTGAATATCATCCCAAACACACCTCCCGCCCACAGTTCCTTTGCTCACACTTGAATGCATAGTACCACAATGCCGTGCATTCCAGTACAGTGCAACTTGAGTCATGACTTAATACCAAGGACAAATGTGGGTAGTGAGGTTACAAAGGTTGAGAACCACTGGTCTAAATCTTTGAGGTCTTTGTATGTTTGTATGCATGTGAAATAGGGATCGTAGATGGTAAGATCCTTGAGTGTAGGGGACAGATTTGAATGTACAGTATGTAAAGTGCTGTGTGAATTGTCTGCGCTCTATAAATATCTGTAATAATAATAAATCAGAAGCAACATTCAAGAAGATCAGAAAGTGACACCTTTGTTATTTAACTGTCTAGAATATAAATCTGCTATATACTATTTATTCATGGATCATAACAAATTCTATTTATAATCCAAAACAATTTAAGTAATTTTCGGACCTCCTGTGAAACCTCGGAAGATGTACAGTCAAGTTTCCGGGAGTAAACTCTTCTCAATAATAAATGTGTGCAATGTATCCCGTCTGTAAAATTATACTGGGTCCATTGTCCCAAAATACTGAATCATACACTCATAAACATGCATGATCTTTCATATAATTGTATCAACTGTTTCACAATGATCAGCAATCCTACATAGGCTGCAGTTTAGGATTTATTTATTACAGGTTTGGATATAGCACCAACAATCTACACACTGTACATTCACATCAGTCCCTGTCCTCAGGGCGTTTACAATATAAGGTCCTATCTCACACGCATACACACTAAGGCCAATTTAGACAGGAGCCAATTAACCTACCAGAATTTCTTTGGCATGTGGGAGGAAACCCATTCATGCTCAATGCGAATAGTGTCCTGACTGGTAAATACCAGGGATTCTCAGAAGCGCTAACCACTAAGTCACCCCTGGAATGGAATAAAGCACTAAGCATATGAAGAGTAAATACATAAGTAAATATGGCAGCAAGTCAAAATGATCAGTATATGATATAGCACCTTTTCAAGGTCATTCAACACACAGCCATATCGGTCAATACATACCTTTATTCCAAATTAGCACAGGATATAAGATAAAGCTCTGACCTGTTTCCCACTGTACTCCGCACCTTGTCATGCTCTTTAACAATACGCTCAATACGCTCAATACAGCAAGAAACACGTTAGAGCTTTGAAGTGTAAGCTGTGCTAATTTGAACTAAAAGTAAGAAGTTTTTAGTGTGTAATCTTTCCTTTTTCATCATTTGGAGATTCAGTTGACCCAGAGGTACAGGGAGCTAAAGTTTCATGCAAATCAAGCTTGGCATTGTCTCTCCCACATTCCCTGTTGGTCTTTTTAATGTCCTCAGACCTCAGTAAGATGGTTATTGCAATTCAATATTTGCATATGCAGTCACCTGTCTATATCTCTAGATCTGCTGGTCATTTGACAATGCTTGGTCATAATGCAATGCTTGGTTTTCATTACTCACTTGACAGGTTCACCTTAAGCTTTGGTACTGTACAAGAAGCTATAGGACATGGTTGTCCATCACTAATAAGATATAAACCATAGCTCCATGATAGGTTATTAGCATTGTACATTGTTTAGCAATTGTCCGATTTCTGTCTTCTGCACACCAACACTACATTTAAATGATAAATCTAGTGATTAAAACATTCAGTGCACTGCACATAGAGATCTTTAAAATGAAGCTTATGCACAGAGCTATTATGTCATACTTCTTTACCTAATGTCTGGTGATTAAAATAATTGCTCTAAAGTGAAAAATGCCAAAAGGCTGGAAATGACTTTCATTGTAGACATAAAGCTCCTTGTCTGGCAATAAACGTGGCTGTTCAGTCTATCTATAGATTATTTCCTTGGATTGGCGTTTAAGCAGTGTCCTTTCTCTTTGTTGCTGTAGCATATAATTTGAATCAAGTCAATGAGCCATTTCTAGTGACCTTATTATCATGATACCGCATAATAATTACCATTAAAATATTTAGTACTGTTTAAGTCTGAGGAATAATCTTTTTGCCCATATATAACTCACAATATTCTGCTGGTTGCTGAATACAGTACAATTTTTTTTTCTTGTACAGCATCAGTCAAAAAAATCTTGAACCGTTGATTGCTGCTTATAAAATATTTTATATATATTTATTCTGGCAAAGTCATTGAAGGTCAAGACTGTGGCAGGTTCTAGTTTAGAATATGTAGACTTTCTTGCTTTATTAGTTCCTTAGTCACGTATCAGATTTCATACTCCAACAGAAGTATAAAAGGAACAGTAGTAATAAACAATAAGTGAATACATGTTTTATATCTCACAATAATCTCCATGTATTCCATAATAATCCACCTCCTTAGAGTATGTACATATTAGAAGCCAACACATCTCATATAGGCATTTAGACCACCACATTGCTGACCATACACATGACACTATTCTGTAATTGTTTTTAATCAGCTTTCCAACTTTCCAGTAAATAAATGATTGAAGACGGAAGGAAAGGGGAAAGATAAACACCATGTAAATGCCAAAAAGTCATTTTTGATTAATTTGTAGGTTTTATTATTTGGATACTTTGTGGTCGCACACAGCTTTTTCCAGGTAGCTGCAATCACTTTTAACCAGCTTAAGAGAACAACCAACTAGATAAATTAAATCTGTCACTAACAGTTTCTCTTGACTTTGTGAAAGCCCCTGTGTTGGTGGTATGTTGTCAACATGAACAACTGACCCCCATAGGTATAGGCAGCTGAAGTAATAGGCAAACCTTAACCGTTTCTGTAACAGCCAAGATTTGGACCGTGCCTCATATTTCCTTAAGTCTCAATAGTAGGCCTTTAATGTGCTGTAAGTCCTTATTGACCAGTAAGTCAAGATTTCCATATACATTCAGCTTTCTAGATCTCGATCTACTGGTCACATATTTTTTCAATGATATGCTTAATGAATGTTTTTGTTAGAGATTGTCTCATTGCTGCACAGATAGGAAGAGTAAACCATGTGGTGTCATCATCAGGCAGGAAACCACTTCATAATGAAAAAGTCAGTGACCTGTAGGAGCAAAGGATCCTAGTATTAGCACCCGTCTCTCTGAGGACTGTCTGTAATTATAACCATTGAGCCTACATGAACAGAAACCTGTAATGACGAATATAGGTGACCTGCCATTGCTGACCTCATTCTAAACATACTTTGTAAGGTACAAACCTTGGAGAATTATGCAGATCAGGAAAGTTAAAGAAAAGTCAGAAGTCCTCATCTGCATAGTTGCTTTAGGTCAGTGACTCAAACTATTGAAGTCAGAGAGTCAGCATGATGGCTATTCAATTAGCATTTTAAGAAGAAGATATCAGCAGCAGCCTCTATACATTTGTCAGGAAAGTGTATATTTTATTTAAGTTTTGGATAAGATGGGAAAAGGTTTGGACATCTGTCAGGTTTTACTGCTATGCAGGGCTCCATTGGAGTAGGTGCATATTAGAAGCCAACACATCTATTCCCCTCACTTCCTGTTCTAAAGACAACCTTTTTTTCGGACAGAAAATAAAGGAAAATTTGAACCAGGGAAATAGACCAAAATATAAAACTGACAGGTGGTGTAGCCTTCCCCTACTTAACTTTAAAAAGCATCTTTACTTCTGGCTGTGTTGCTGTCAGAGCGATTTCCCCTTGCTTTTTGTCCTTGGGACTACCTTTTTACCAGACAGGAAGTCAAGGAATATCTCTAACAGAGTCTCCGACTGCAGTAAAACCGGACAGGAGCTCTAATCCTTTTCCACTCTCTAAAGCTATCTAAAACTACAAACAAGTTTTGGGTATAGATACATTTTAAAGATCCCCAGTAAAGGTATTGCATTATATGTCTGTATTTTATTTATGGTTTTGTTTAGGAGTAATGAGAAATCAAATGAAAATTAAATATTGTATATTTATAGTTAATATTTATTATTTTGTATGTGCAGGTCTGATTTTACAGGGTTGAAGATACCTGTGCTGTCACTTTAGCATCTTAGAAAACACAACTGAATGACAAACCTCCTTTTCCTCTCCAAGTATTGATGTCGCTCCCCAGAGCTTCAGTATGCAGGAGCAGTCAGCAAATGCAGAGCTACTGCTGGACAGTTTTATTAGAAACACCAACATGCATCACACATGCGAAGCACAGTATCACCCTATATGGCATGTTATTTCTAATGTAAGGATTTGTTTTACCAATAATAATAAATAGGTGTATCAGGAATCAGTTTATAAACTTAATTGTCAGTAATACTGTGCATGGGTGTCCCCACACCGCGTACAGGTATCTCTATGGGAGGACCAAATGTGTAACCACACCAGACAATGCTTATAAGCACACAGTTTATTCAACACACCGAAAACAAGTAAGCACAAGGAACCAATAATAGCAAACTAAATGCAAACAGAATCCTATACAAAGGGTAATAGGGCAAGTGAACCTGGGGAGCAAGGTAACACAATGGGAGTCACAGACCAATGGTCAGGATACGAGGAGGCACCAGGATGCAGGAAACAGGTCACAGGAATCAGGATACAGGTTACAGGAATCAGGATACAGGAAATGGCGACGATATTGTGGCACCAGGCTCACTGCAGGGAGGGATTAAATACCTTCCCAGGTAACACCAGGTGGTGCTTAATTGCAGAGCCACCTGCAGGTGAGCACTGGAGCTGCAGGTCCTGGTTCCAGCGCCACCTGGAGGTGCTCAAGTGCCAGACGGCCACTGACTGCCCAGAGACACCTGCAGGTGAGCACTGGAACTGCAGGATCTGCTCCAGCTCCACAGTGCCACCTGGAGGTGTCCTGGTACCTGACACTTATGAATTAACAGCTAGAATGAAATTGAGCAAAAACATACCTCTGCTTTAAGAATTGTATGTGTTTATATTTATGTTGCTACAGATAGCATAGCAATATAATACTTCCAGACTGTAATAAAAAACCCTTTCTTGGAACCCTTCAGCCTCACATTTTTCCAAGGGACCTCTAACAGTGAGTAAGAGATATGGAAATCCAGTTACATTAGCATAATTTGGAAAGGGTTAATAACTCAATACAAGTTTCCAAGTGCTGAATATTTTAAATACTTTCAGGTCATGTAGTTGATCCTGAGTATCCTGTAAGAAATCCTGTGAGACCTTAAATTACTTTGAATACAAATACGCACAAGAGTCAGGCAGGGCTTAATTATTCCTCTTACTGATTGATTTGGAAACCTGTCACTAGAGAAATGTCTACATAGTGAAATCTTTTACATTCAACTTTTGACCAGGAGGACTGGACGTAAAGAACAATTCTGGGCAAATAAAATCTTAACCCTTGCAGTTGGACTACCCACACTGCAAGGGTTAAGTGCTCATTTTTTCTAGGGAGCTAAAGTAAGAGCGATATACTCACCCGAACCAAAAATCCAGATGGCTTCTAGACCGGTCCATCTAGCCTGTCTCCATCTCTGTTACAGTGATGGAATGTCCTCGCGTCCTATATATAGGACGTTAGCGCTCACTGGACCTTAGAATGCTGGAGAGGAGGGTGAGCGAGGCTGAAGGGATCGTCACATGCCACTGGTGTGTGTCTGACAGGAAGCACATGGTGGGGGCATATAAGAGGAGCTTGAGCACTCTGATAAAAGCACTCCCTCCCACTGCATACTCAGCATCCTATTGCACTGTTGTGTGTGTGTATACTCTATCTATCTATCTATCTATCTATCTATCTATCTATCTATTTTTATTTATATATACATACAGTGAGTTGGGGGGTGTATTAATTTAGGTTAGTATATATGGAAAATGTAACAACAATGTTTTATCAGACAACTTTTTTTTTAGTAAAAAAAGTTTTATTAACTTGTTCTATGTATGTGGGTACCTTAAAAATCATAATAATAAATGTATTCCCCTATTTAAGATCAGGGGTTTTCATTTTGCCTTTCGTGGGATAACATGAAATTTACAAATACATAAATGCTATATGAAAATTAATAATCAAGGTGAAAGTAAATGATTGTTGCATGACTATACAATAACTTGATAATATGGGATAAATATTTAAAATGTTTTAAATGAATCAATTAGAATATATAGAATAATTATGAATTACATTGTAGGACAAAATATATTAAGATGGATACATCTTTATGTCAATAAATAATATAACAAAAATCCTTCCGTAGGAAATGTATCAGTTAGATAGAATTCATTTTTTTTAGACTTAATAGAAGTTTAATTGCTAGTTGTAACCATAATTATTTTTTGTTTTGCTGAATCCTATGTTTAAATTATTGTAATATAATCCCCTATAGAAAGTACATTTATTGTTATATGTTCTATACCTCTGATTATTTTACAAACATATTTTGCTCTTTTTAATTAACCCAGACAGAAAC
>NW_017306558.1:1169167-1172676 GCF_000935625.1 Nanorana parkeri
GGGGTCGGGGGGGGGGGGGGTTTATCATAGTAATTGCGAGTGTTTGAACTTGCATGGAATATATTTGATGCACTTTGCACCAGATGTATGAAGCTAGTGTAATGTTGTTCATAAATTAGGTTAAATGGACTTCAGAAAAGAAGACTCCTAACTCCAGGCAAAAAGCTTAACTGTCGCTTCTTGAAGAAGTGGCCATGGGGACTTCTTAAGTTGTGATTGTTTTGTTAGGTGATGCTCCAATTTCAGACAGCCACAAGTACAGACGAAAACAGGCACAAAAAACGTGCAATTGGAAAAGTAGTGCAAGCTCAGATCAAAACAGGCGCACATGTTAAAACACAGATTTGCATATTAAAAAAATGATCTAAGAGGTTAAAACTGTTGCAATTGCTTTGATAAATTCCCCCCATTATGTCTTGATATTCACATAGTAACATTATATTTTATCAGTCATAATATTTTCCTACTTTTGATGGAAATAGGTTGAGGCACCACTTAATTATTAATTGTAATTTGGTTCCAATACCCGACAGTGTACAAGGCTATGCTATACATAACATTGACTAAGAGGAAAACTAGTCCTGTATAGCATATGTTAAACACTTTCAGTATTCAATAGCTTGAAAGAATCAGATTTTAGAATCTTCTGTGAATTTATAAATTGTGATGATCAAATCAATAGATTCGCCTGAATATTTACATGCAGATATGTATCATGCAGTTCATGAATCCGGGCATTCTTTAATCTTGTATTGTATGTTCATCTGAACACAAATCTTCATGCATATATCCAGCAGAATCACAATTGTGCCATTGGCCAATTTGGCAAAAGCTTGACTTATGACTATTTATAATCCTCTACAGTAAGTTCTTCAAGTTATTGTTTATCTCCTGAAACGTGGTTATTTACCTGCGTGAAATAAAGCATTTATCTCAAAAGAAATGATTATACTGAGCCGTCTGCTTCCCATTGTTCTCTAGTGTACCGTTCCCAGAATGCATCATGCTCTGCAGGTCAAGCAGCTTGAACTGTCACTGCTGTAATTTGATGTGGTACAAGTACAGAGACCTGGTGAAAGTCTGCCGGAGCCTAGAAAATGAAACTTGCTGCTGAAAAACAACAAACAAATTGGTGTTTGCCTAATCTGTAAGTTTCATTTGTTTTATTTATGGAGCTGCAAGCGGCTTTTTTTTTAAATTAGAAAATGAAATAATGAAAATTGGTTATTTGTCTCATAATTTATGTGCAAATTAAATTCAGTGTGCCAGATAATGTAATTTGTTCACAAGACTGTGCTTCAGTTTTTTGTGTGCTTTGTAAATGATTTGTTTTCAGATATCTGTGATGACGTGATGAAGTCATTCTTCTTCCTGAAGCATTGGGCTATACTGAAGATTTTCCACTAGACAGCCATTACACTGAAGGCAGCAATGGTAAAACTGCGATCATTTGCTTTATTGTCTAAAGTAACAATACACGGCGCATTGTAGCTCCGAGAAAATGTACTCTGGGATTTGAGATGAAAGGTTATTGCTATCATTCTGATGACAGTATTTTTGTGTCTGCCAGGATGTCTTTATTTGCGTGTGTGTAGAATTTGGCGTCGGAGCACATAAATCAAAGCAGAAAACTCTAAAAGGAAATTGAAGTTTAAAACAATTGTGGGCTGCTTGCAAATAGGCATTTTTACATATTTCTTTGTACCTTGGATCACAGTACATGGTTGTATTTAACAACACTCACATATCAAAAGTAGGGTCATACTATGCAGCACTGAGGCCTGCTCACTGCCGATGCTGTAGAAAAATGGCCACCAGGTAGGTGACATCATCGCCCCTTGTCCAAAATGAAAATGATAAACATATGAAGCATTTTGTTCAATGACCGCTGTGCTGAGTGAGCAACCAATTGTATTTCCAGAGCAGAGGGGAAGCCGCTCAGCACACTGGCTGGACAGGACCGGGAAGATCACTGTAAAGCACTGTAGAAGATGTGGCTATTGCAGTGTATAACATGATCCCTTGGCCCTTCTGGTTATAAAATATATACATACACTGTATATATTTAAAAAGGTCCAGTGGAAGAGGAACTCATGTTTTGTAATGGAACAACATAAATAAATGTATTGGTTGACATTTCGACGAGGCACTGCATGGTGCCCACCATTGGACTTGGACCTGGGTGCTAAAATCTTTTTTAAAGTGGCACTCTGAAAGATATGGGGTCAGCATTAAAAGAGAACTATGGGGTAAGTGTTTTTCCCCATAGTTCTCTTAAGGGTCACAGGAGGACATACACTAGCGTCCTCCTGTGACCCAAAGCTCAGTATATCGTGAGCTACAGCTCGCGGTATACTGAGACTGCCGCAGCCGGGACAGATCCCGACAATGCTGTCCAGATCCACCCAGCTGGGTGAATGACAGCTGGCTCTGCCTATCTAGAGGCAGAGCCAGCTGTACCCACCCCCTCCCCCTTCCGTTCTTCCAGTCAGCGTTGGATCGGAGCGGAGAATCCCTGCAGGGAGATGAACGAGAAGTGAGCGAGCGACGGTATGCGTTCGCTCATTTCCCGATCTATTGAGCCGACGTGTGACAGTTTCATTCTCACACGTCAGCTCGAACTATGAGGATGAGTGATTTTCACTTACCTCATAGTTCTCCTTTAAAGCCAATAAGAGCTCTATTACTTTCAGTGCTGGCAGTATGCATATGCTTACAGAGAAAATTATCCAGTAGTGTAGTGATGCAGCTTGTATAACCAATCACAGGCTGAGGTAGGACCTGGAAAGGACTATATTGCTAAATTGCAATGTACTTTGTAGGGAGGTCCAAGACTTGGCTGGTAGGGGTTCCTGCATCACAAGACTGACTGCGCAGAATTGTCATTAAAATATTGTACGACAAGTGTTCTTGCTGGTGATATCAAATGTTAGTTGAGTTTGACATTGCAGTCAATGAAGTAGCTGTGTGCTGAATGTCAAAAAAATTGTTAAATAGCTTCATTATTCTGTACGTCTTCCCCAGCATATTGACTACAAATGTACGGATCTCTGGAGGATGAGACATACCAGGAAATCCGACTGTGGTGCATAAAAACATATAATTCCAGGAAAACCATACCTGGTTTGGAGAAATGCAGAACATATTTATTGTACTCAATATTCACATGATTGTTGTGCTTGCCAGACTCCTTTTCTAGTGTACAAAAAAATATCATCATACAGGGTACATAGTAGGTGAAGAAAAGAAGATGAATGACTCAAAGATAAATATAGCTAGTAAATAATTATCTCCTGATCATCACTGACATACACGGACTAAAATCTATCTCTTGTTTTTCTTTTCGCACTTGATTGTTAAAGTGAAATTAAACTCAGGAGTTAAACCTTAAAAATACATTCAAGTGTAGCACTCTGCTAGAAAGAGTGCTATTAAATTTAGTATCATCAGATTGTATGCAGTCTGATGCTGATTTGTAGTATTTTCAAATTCAACGTAGAAGAGGGTGG
>NW_017306558.1:1172753-1175264 GCF_000935625.1 Nanorana parkeri
GGGGGCTGCCGTCCTCAAGGCCACCAGGAAGCATCCTCACAAAACATGTAAACAGAAAAAGAAGGGGGGACAACGTTTTTTCTATTTGATGGAGTACAAAAATCATACAAAGAGCTACTCACAATTTAGATGAACAATTGATAGCATGCAGTTGTCATCTTCAACAACCGCATGCTATCAATTGTTCATCTAACAATAGATGATAGCTGCATGCTGACAACCGCATGCTATCAATTGTTCATCTAAATTGTGAGTAGCTCTTTGTATGATTTGTATACTCCATCAAATAAAAAGACGTTTTTACACCTGGAATTGGCGCTGTCCCCTCTTCTTTTTCGAACTACCTGCTGTGCATGGAGACAGAAACCACACTCCAATGCAAAGGTGTCTACATCTGCCTGGATGATCCTAACCCTCTGCCTCACTCCCTGAAGTTCTACAATAAATGTTCTAAGCATCATATCTACAGTCTGGACATCACTTCAATCGATCACAAGAAAGGGCGGTAAGTGCTGATGGGCAAAAGCGAGTGAAATTACCCCTAGACAAGAAGACTTTGGAGTTGTGGTACATGGAGGCCCGTTAGTTGTTTTACTGTAGATCACCCCTTACAAGCCAACAGTAGATTTATCCTATGCTGGGATATTGGTGACCGAGTAAGGGGGACGCTACACAAGTACTTTATTAACAGAAATGTATCTTCATTATGTAATACTCAGGTGTAAATCCTCAAATAATCTCTGAATTGGTGCTGACACTGTCCTTCCTTCTGGAGGGTGGCAACTTTTGTTCCCCATGGTCCCTGTGTAGTAAGGACTACAGCAACACATTATACAGCAATACAAAATAACATGAAGCTATATATTTTGTGGCTTGGTGGCCTGTGCTGGCTCTCAGGTGGGTTGTGCGGCTCTCAGGTAGCCTGTGCAGGCTCTCAGGCGGGCTGTGCTGCCTCAGGTGGGCTGTGTGCACTCTTAAGTGGGCTATGTGGCTCTCAGGTGGGCTGTGTGCACTCTTGGGTGGGTCATGCGGCTCTTAGGTGTGCTATGTGGCTCTCAGATGGGATGCGTGCACTCTTAGGTGGGCTATGCAGCTCTCAGGTGGGCTGTGTGCACTCTTAGGTGGGCTATGTGGCTCTCAGGTGCGCTACGCGGCTCTTAGGTTAGCTGTGTGCAATCTTTGGTAGGCTACGCGGCTCTCAGGTCAGCTGTGTGCACTCTTGGGTGTGCTATGCAGCTCTATGGTCAGCTGTGTGCACTCTTGGGTGGGCTATGCGGCTCTTAGGTGGGCTATGTGCACTCTTAGGTGGGCTATGCGGCTCTCAGGTCAGCTGTGTGCACTGTGAGGTGGGCTATGCGACTCTCAGGTGGGCTGTGTGCACTCTTGGGTGGGCTATGCGGCTCTTAGGTGGCTATGCGCACTCCTAGGTGGGCTATGCGGCCCTCAGGTGGGCTGTGTGCACTCTTAGGTGGGCTCAATCAGCCAGCAAACGCCGCAGATATATGAAGAAAAAAAATCTGAAATATATATAAAAAATAAAAGTTATATATTAATATTTATTAATATTAATATATAACTATTTATTTTATTTAATTTGGCCATTTCTTCTCTACTACTTAATAAATCATACAAGAAGACTTTTCATTGTATGAATTATCAGTTAGTACAAGCACATGGATATATTAGTAAAATGTGTATTGCATTTACACTGCATGTCACTCAGCACTGTTCAGTGACATGTAATGTAAATGCAATACAAATTCTTCCCAGTCCCCACTGTCTGTCTCAGACCCCACTGTCTCTCCCATCCCCCACTGTCTCTCCCAGCCCCCACTGTCTCTCCCAGCCCCAACTGTCTCTCCCAGCTCCAACTGTCTCTCCCAGCCCCAACTGTCTCTCCCAGCCCCCAGCATTCATGAACTGTAAAACTTGCCTGTGCCTGCGCTCTCGGTCTCTGTCTCTCTCTCTGTACCTGCAGGATGTGATGTTAGAGCTGGGAGGAGATCATGCCACTGGAGGAAGAGACAGGCAGATGAGCACTGTGGCCTTTACAATACCGGCACCCAGCGGTATGGACTATACAGCTTTCTTTGGGAGCCACAGGTCCGCTTTGAATACTGTGCACGGGTGGGAGGTGGGCTCCCACCCAGGCACAGGATTCCAAACCCGTACTGTCTGGGTGAATCCCGTACGGATGACAACCCTAGTATGTATGTAATATATATATACAGTATGTATATATTTAAATATGCATGTGTGTGTTTGTACTTTTGTGTGCACACCCTAATGCAAAAGGCTGCGCAGGCCTATGATGTCACACTATGGGAAGCTCAGACTTGAGTTGTATTTTAGCCTTAGTTAGAGGGCTGACACAAGGACCTGCATATTCACAGGGCTGAGTGAAATTGTGTCACTGTATTGAGAAAGTACATCCTATGAGCATCTTCAATAAGTACGTTTACAAACTTCTAGATCGATATGGTTATTAGGAGTGGGATAGACCTTATGAAA
>NW_017306558.1:1181311-1185804 GCF_000935625.1 Nanorana parkeri
ATTCACAGGGCTGAGTGAAATTGTGTCACTGTATTGAGAAAGCACATCCTATGAGCATCTTCAATAAGTAAGTTTACAAACTTCTAGATCGATATGGTTATTAGGAGTGGGATAGACCTTATGAAAATTGAATATAGAAATGCATATTTATTTTTAGTCTTTGACTATAGATACCCTTTAATAACACACACATGTAGCCCTACAGCAGACCAATACCCTGCAGAGGGTGTAAACATAGGACTACACCTATAATGTTAACAATGGTTGTGGGTTATAATACCAAATAAAAGAACACATGCAAACTATGTCAGAATACTTTTTATTGTTGCCCTGATTATATAAAGACACATAAATATATTGACAATTCTTTGTTTTTCTTATGTTGTTTCTAATGATATGCAGAAAATGTGTCTCGAATTCTTGACTAAACATGAGTTGCTGCCATTCTTCTTCTCTATAGTCTCTGTAGTATTTCCTGTATAATTTCCCCAATCCTTCATGCCAATGTCTGCCAAGGTGCTATTCAGAAAATATTATCTTCTGCTCCTGCAATAGATTTCTTGTACTTTAGAGAATTGTGTTCTCTTTAACATTACATTCTTATACAATACCAACAAGTTAGATGATAATGAGTGATAATGAGTGATATGAGCATAGCACAGAAAATAAATTACCTCCGAAAATACACAACACAATGAATTTTTCTTCCAAATTGTACAAGTAAAGACTTTTACAATTCCACATCTGCCAATATTGAATCTGGTTTCTTTAGTGTTCTAATATTCTGTAAACTGATGTCTCAGTCACTTCACAGTTCAGGAATGAATGTGCACATTAAGGCTGAGGAAATGGGAATCTTGGATATGGGTCTGGGTAGGAGTTATTAAGCTATTGAAAAGCAGATCAGCTGGTCTCAGTGCCTGTGCTCGATGAAAGTAGTTTTCAATGCAGGCCCTCTTTGGTTTCTGCACAGTTAATATTATATCAATGTTTGTAATGAAAGTGAAGTTTTCTTTTAGGAGTTAAGTGTTTAGACATGGGTTAAGGGTCATGTGTTCAATAAATGTTTAAGTGTATCTAAATCCCCCAATTTTGCTATTAGTTTATGGCTACAGAAGGTAGGGTTAGATTCACTCCTCTTAATTTCCTTGTAACTGTTCTGCCAGGCCAGAAAGCGATGGAAAGGTTCAACATTTTACAGCTGTTCCCAGAACAGGAATAGAGGGGAACTCTTCCAATGGGGACACCTGTTCTGGTGACATCTGAAGGGATTTTTTTCTTACTATTGGCTTAAAGTGTATGTCATGGCAAAATTTAAAACAAGTACAGAAAACAACTGTTGGGCTGACAGAAACGCACCCAGATCCTATTTTTCTGTTGTGGGCTGACAGCACAGTGCCCTTGCCTGGACTGATATTTCATGTAATGGTGCCAGCTCTGCCCAGTTGTCATTTGCCAAACTACAGATCCCCACTCTTCATTTTAACAACGTAGGAAGAGGTATTTTGTAGTCCAAGGGAAGAACTGGGAAGGCTGATTAGACTTCTTAAGATAACACAAGCAGAGTGTACAAGACATAGGACAGCTCTGAATTTCTGAAATAATTGCAAGGTATTTCTTTCATTAATCAGATATCACAAAATACTTTCAAAGGTACATTTAGCAGACCAAAAGGGAGTGAATAAGAGAAGTCAATTGTTAGAATTTATGTACATTTTAATGTCCCAGGGTGGAGCTTTAGTGTATGGCATACTAGGGGTCCTGCCGGATTTTCACATTGCTAGGAGCCTCATGTTGAGAACAAATATATTGATTGCAGAGATCAATATTCACTTTGAAAGGTTCAAGAACGTTGTACACAGCTGACCACAAAATGTATAACTATTGAGGCTCTGGCTGCATAGTATTCGTTTTTAAATTTAATTTAGCTCAGCCTTTCTCAAACTTGTTAACACGGAGGAACCCCTGACATGACTTTCAGGTCCAGGGGAACACCTGCTAATGATTACTATAGCTACAGCTCATGGCACAATAGTATGAACAGTAATTCAGTTGAGATGTGTCCCTTTATATTGGTGGTCAGCAGGGCCGGACTGGCCATAGGGCAAACCGGGCACTTGCCCGGTGGGCCGGGCCGGGCCGAACACAATCAACCTGATTGTGTTCGGGCCGGTCCGCTATACCGATGGCCGGCTCTGTGCAGAGCAGTGTCTACTGTGTGGTAGCGAGCAGAGCCGGCACTACCACACAGTAGACACTAGAGGGCGCTGGTGGGGGAGGCCAGAGAATCACCTCCTCCCCCTGCTCTCTCCACTCTGTGCTCTTTCCGGAGCTTGCTGGTGCTGTTCCTGCAGCCTGCACTGTCCCGGTACCGGCCAAGATATTAGCATATGAATGGGCCACGGTAATTTGCATATAAATAAGGCGCAACCCATTCATATGTAAATATTGCTGCTCATTCATATGCAAATCGCTACCCCTCCCCCCGCTGCTAAGGAAGAGAAGACTGCAAGAGCAAGGTATGTGTATGGTCAGGGATTTACTCTCCCTGCCGCCCCTAGGCCAGATTCCACAATGCGCCCCCCTCCCCCCCATCAATGGAGAATGGCAGGGGCGGCAGGGTTAGTTTTAATTTTTTTTATTGTTTTTTTCCCCTTTTATTAGCACTTTTTAAATTTTTTTACTTTTTTTATTTATCTTATTATTGTTTATTTTTTTGTAATTATTTTCTCATTTATTTCTTAGTATTTTTTTACTTTTTTAATCACATTTTACTTTTTTTATTTAATTATTATTTCTTATTATTTTGTACTAGTTTGTTTATTTATATTTATTCCTTTTTTAATTTCATTTTTTTCACTTAACTTTATTGCTATCACACAGGAGCTAACAACCCCTGTGTGATAGCTTTTGGAGGTGACAGATTCTCTTTATTGACCCTGTCACCTCCGGGATAGGAGTTCTAGTGCAGCACTTTCTCTACATTGGCGGTCAGTGTGAATAGTTTCATTACATTGGCAGCCGGCAGGGCCGGACTGGCCATCGGGCATACCAGGCACTTTCCCGGCATCTCCCCTCCCCCGCACCCATCGGCGGCCAGCAGCTTCGGCATAGGGGCCGGGACGGGCCGAAAATTAGGCTGATTGTGTTTGGCCCGTCCCAGGCCCTATGCCCGCAGCTGCTGGCCGCCGAAGGGTGCGGGGGCAGGGAGATGGTGCAGTAAACGCCTGCACACCGCATGTAAAGATACGTGATATGTTTACATTCCGCTAGTAATCAATCACTCTCCCTGGACGCATGTAATCATATCACATATCATTACATGCGGTGTGCAGGCGTTTACATGGAGCTACTGTCACCTGATCATTAACTTGAATAGGTGACAGATGTCACTTGAAAACGCCAGATTAGGGATTTCTGCTGCAGTAAAACGCAAGTTTCTGATGCAGGAATCCCTAATCGCACCTAAACCTACCGATATGAATAGGACCTTATTGTGAGTGTATATTGGTGTCTGTAGTACGTAAACTGTATACAGTTATACTTTATTTTAAAGTATGAAATGTGGCAAGCGGCCCCCAAGAGAGAAAAAAATTTGTCGAGTGCCCCCGAGACGGAAGAGGCAAGGACACGGAAGAGGCAGAGACACTGACGGAGGAGGCGGGAGGCGTCGCCGAAGCTCGGGCAGCGAAGATGACAAGGAGGCCGTGTCGGGCGCCGACGATGAGGAGGCTGCGTTCCAAAGAGGTCAGGCTGTGCAAGGTAAGAGGATTGTGCTGGCAGAGCCCAGCATAGATTCTGCACAGCCCACCAAAGAGTCTCAGGGGTGCTGTGCAATACCCTTTGATGGGCTCTGCAGTCTGCAAAGCCCACCACAGACCCTGCAGAGCCCCCCTGAGATCCTGCAGGGTCTCTGCAGGATCTGTGGGGGGCTTTGCTGGGTCTCAAGGGGGCTTTGCAGGATCTGTGGTGAGCTCTGCGAGGTCTATGGTGGGCAGAGCCAACCACAGATCATGCACAGCCCCCTGAGACTGATGAGGCTGCAGGGTCTCAGGGGGTCTGTGCAGTATCTATAAAAATCATCAACCGGATCTCAGGGGGATTTGCAGGATCTGAAACGGGGTCTATGGTGGGCTCTGCAGGGTCTCAGGTGGGCTTAGCAGCCTGAGACCCCGCAGAGCCCACCACAGACCTTGCAGAGCCCACCGGAGACCACAGCCGAGTGGAGTAAATTTAGTGTGTGGGGGGGCGCCCAAGATAATGTTTTGCAGGGATTTTTAGTCCTCTATAGCTGATGGTATTCTGCATTAGAGTGTAAGCTCCTCTGTACAGAGACTGATGTGACTTCTCTGTACAGCACTGCAGTATATGTCAGAGCTTTATAAATGTATAATAATAGTGTGTGACTGTGCGGGGGACATTAGAGTGTTAGCTACTTTAGTGCAGAGAATGCCAGGGGGGTTGGGGGGCCAGTGAGATCCGATTCTCTATAG
>NW_017306558.1:1187511-1195331 GCF_000935625.1 Nanorana parkeri
ATATCTGTAAAAAATAAGTCAAGGCAACTGGACTTGCTGTATTTTTCTTGAAGACGTTTCACTGGCCATCCAACCAGCTTTCTCCATTCAGAAATTTCTGAATGGAGAAAGCTGGTTGGATGACCAGTGAAACGTCTTCAAGAAAAATACAGCAAGTCCAGTTGCCTTGACTTATTTTTTACAGATATTCTCTATAGCAAGCTTCCTATATTGTAGCAAGGCTTGTGTGTCAGCTTTGGCCAAGCGATACTTACTAGTGGCCGGCACTGCCCCTCGATTGCGCTTCTGTGTTTGGCTCCGCCCCCTGTTATGAGGGGTGGGGCCTGTTGGTGGTCACGTGATTGGGCTGCTCAGTCTAAAATGCCCAGACCTATTTTTAGTCCCAGTCCGGCCCTGGTGGTCAGTAATGTTTCCCCTTACATTGGTGGTCAGTGAAATCCTCCCTTACATAGATGGTCAGTGAAGACAGGTTCCTCTAAGTTCATAGTCAGTGGGAGAAGAACCCCTTAACATTGGTGGTGATTGGGATATGCACCTCGTTACACTAGGAGGTCAGTGGGGAGAATGCTTCTTACATTGGTGGTCAGTAAAAATAATCTTCCTTACATTGGTGGTCATTGTGAAGATTAATCCCGTACAGATAGCTGAAAAGATCATTGGGTTCTGAGAGTCAGAAATTGCTCATTGCTCAAGGAACCGCTTACAACCTCTGGAGAAACCTTAGTGTTTCCTGGAACCCTGGTTCACAAAGGCTGTTTTCGCTGAAAGAGGGCTTGTGTTCAGGTGGGTAGCAGAGTCCATTGCAAAAGGCCTCCAACCAAATAAACAGTTCCCTCAAATTGCTAATTGTTTGCGATCAATTACTGTCATATGCACATTGCCCTTGTAATCTAAGATACCAACACAATACTTTTTTCAAATACAGATGTTCTTGCAGAATTTAAGTAACAATAAACTATTTGGTAAAGCAACCTCTTCTGTTTTCATTAGTACTGAGCACTGTCATTCACTAGCCTGCAGGAAGGGCCTGGTCAAGTATTAGGATCATTGCTCAAACTGGCAAGAGGGCGATAATTTGTCCCCAGCCACTGTGGTTGTGGCTGGTGATCTTTCATTTTTTCCTGGATGTTTTTGAATTAACACTGATCAGATTACATTCTAGCTATGTAAAGCCTCTGATATAGAGGCTCTTGTAACTGCTCAAAACAATATTTCCCATTTTTGCCTCTTGCAAATTTGTAAGCCCTTTAAAGAGATTGGATCTGCAACCAATTGGTTTGTTTCTGTTTTTTTTTGTTTTAAGCTGTAAAATTACATACAGTACAGTGTGTCATAAGTAACATTAAAACCAATTTATTGGTTTATATGTTTATACATATCACTTTGTTACAAATTAAAGTGGTCTGGTTTAAATGATACAAGTAAGGACTGTGACCAAAAGTCAAGTATATCTGAAGTCAAAACTGTTTTTAAAATAGGGAATGGTTCAAAGCACTGTCAGTTCTCTTTGACTTTGTCCGATTGGGGAGAACCACTTTCATGTCTTGTTCCATAGACACAATAGGAAGTAAGAAGAAATCTCTGCAAAGGGGAAATCACTTTTTAGACACTTTTAATCAGAACAAGTGTCCCCAATATGTTTCCTCTTCCTGTCCTAGAGCTGTAGAGCTGACCCAATATATAGTTGGAATTTAGCTCATGTAAGGACAGTGCATGTGGATAGTTAAAATGGCAGATGGCATAGATATTAAAGTTATATTAAAGTCAAAATGTATCTAACCTATTTCAAATGCAGATTAAATTGCCTATAATGAAGGATGTTCCTTGATGTTTAAAAGGTTTTTTTTTCTCTGCAGAATCAGTTGGGCCCCTGGTTACAGGCTCTGATATTCTGTTTTAGGATGGCTCCTTTCCCTTGGAGGGCCCTTTGGAGCTGCCCTTGTGTGCGCTAGTAAGCTGTGTGTGATCTAAAATGAATTATCCACACTTAGGTGTTGACCCAATTAAAGGAGAACTATGAGGTGAGTGCTTTTCACTCACCTCATAGTTCTAGCCGACCTGTGACAATGAGACAGGTCGGCTCAGTAGATCGGGAAGTGAGCGAACGCATACCGGCGTTCGCTCACCTCTCAATCCTGTCACAGCTCTCTGCCGTGACAGGGGAGGGGCTGGATTCCCCCCGCTCCAATCCGCCAGCGCTGACTGGTGGAACGGACGGGGGAGGGGGCGGGTACAGCTGGCTCTGCCTCTAGATAGGCAGAGCCAGACATAATTGTCTGGATCCGCTTCAGCTGCGGCGTCTCTGTATACCGCGAGCGGTAGCTTGCGGTATACTGTGGCGTCTCAGTATGCCGCGAGCTGTAGCTCGCGGTATACTGAGCTTAGGGTGACGGGAGGACGCTAGTTTGTGTCCTCCCGTTACCCTAAGGAGAACTATGGGGAAAAGCCTTAACCCCATAGTTCTCCTTTAAAAATCCCACTCCAAGTGACAGCTGCAGTGAAACAAAGGGAGTTAATCATCTCCTCCAGCTACTTAAAATAACCATAAAATACACTGTGCTATCCCCACCCTCAAAAATCACCTCATATGCTCTAATCACAAGTGTGTCCTAAATTAATATATACAGGTGAAACTCGAATAATTAGAATATCGTGCAAAGTTCATTTATTTCACTAATGCAACTTAAAAGGTGAAACTAATATATGAGATAGACTCATTACATGCAAAGCAAGATCATTCAAGCCGTGATTTGTCATAATTGTGATGATTATGGCTTACAGCTCATGAAAACACCAAGAACCCCAAATCCACAATCTCAGAAAATGAGAATATTTCATGCAATCAATAAAACAAGGATTGTACACAGAATATCGGACCTCTGAAAAGTACAAGCATGCATATGTACTCAGTACTTGGTTTGGGCCCCTTTTGCAGCACTTACTGCAATTACTTTTGCACCATATTCTAATTATTTGAGTTTCACCTGTATATAATCCTAGTAACAATATAGCTCATAAAGTGTTTTAAAGTAAAAACGTGACAATTCCTTAATCAGTTTAAAAAACAATAATAATCATAATAACAAATAGTCCATATTCGACTGTGACTTTTTGTGATTCCTTCCACTATGTAGTGAATTCCCCTGTGTGCGCAAGCAGCAGCACACTCACCAGATTCTTTAGACCAGATAATGGTCTGTTAACACTCCTTAATACTCCTTTTTGCTCCCAAATATATTCCTTCCCACAGATCTCAGATGGTTAGCTTGCAATACATTCCTCTCAACCTTCAGATGGTTAACTTGCAATGGATCATCCTCCGATTTTTTAATTTTTTCCAAATATAAGAGATCAGAATCGTATACAGTGTAAAATCTTTGATGGCAATTTATTAAACAACCTAATAAAAACTCACATTTAAAAACGCACTGTACAGCTTGAGAAACAAGATTCAGCCGGCTCCAAACAACCCTCCGAACCTCAATAAACGTGCTCAGTCCACTCGGAAAAGACTCTAACCAAATCTTTCCTATGAGTAGTGTCAGCGTATTTTTTATATAACCTATTGCTTTTTATATAACCTTTTGTTTGAATTCATCACATCTATATATGTATTGCTGGACATATTGGTTTAGTGACATCTAGGAGGTTATTCACTAAGCTGCCAATCCAGCGGTGATGTAATGGCTGGCTCCGCCCAGTTTTGGTCATTCAGTGACAGCCCAGAGTCCTCAAATGACCTAAGGACGCTGGTCTGTCATTGAATGACAACAATTTGGGCAGAGTTGTTGTCATTTGCAGGGAGAATAGTGCTTGGCAGACTGTTTTTCCCGCTTCAGCTGTGACTGAAACTGACACATACGCGTTCGGCTCAGCTGAGCCATTCGGCTGCCTAAAGCTGCTGTATTAGCCCGTACAGCAACCCTTGAGTTCGACTGAACTGGAGTGCTCTAACGGCTGAATTCAGCTGAAGGATTAGCTGATGCTTTGGCTTAATCCTTTGGCTCAATAACTGTAGTATAGTATAGTATAGTATAGTATAGTATAGTATAGTAGTATATAACCCCCCATCCCCCCCATTGTTTATAATAGAGAAGTCAGATGTCTTGGACTCCACTCCTCATGAAGTCATCATTGACAAAATGCGTTGAGTTTCATTATGCAACCTAGAAGTGCCAGTATTAGTAAGCTCAGGCAGTGAATGGGTTAACTGAGTGCATTTTGTGGTGCTATTATAGCACTTTAGATTGTGAGTGTCATTTTATATGCTTTTATCCAATAAATATGACAGCTGCACGCTATGGAAAGTCTTCCTTTGTGTTATTGCGGAACTGAAAGGGAATACAAACAGAGGTGTGGTGGACAGAGAGAACCCCCATTAAGCAAAACGCTGTGAATTGATGTTAATAAACACCTTTGGACCATCAGTATTAGTTAACATTATTTGGAGAGTTTCTTCATTATAGAAAGAGCACTTATGTGGTGATTATCACTGGGCCTGTGGTTTGCAGCACTTTTGAAATGAGAACATATGCACTTTCCTTTTGTATTTTGCACTAAAATACAGCTAAAT
This sequence comes from Nanorana parkeri, assembly GCF_000935625.1. Taxonomy (NCBI): domain Eukaryota; kingdom Metazoa; phylum Chordata; class Amphibia; order Anura; family Dicroglossidae; genus Nanorana; species Nanorana parkeri. The sequence continues at coordinate 1,192,085 of NW_017306558.1, forward strand.
TGAACATATATGGACACTATGAACTTGGATTGTTCTTGTATTATTTATTACCTGAAGAATTGATTGTTTGCAGTTAATATAATTTTTTTAAAAGGATCTCTTTTTCACTTTGTTTGATTTAATGAATTTTATTGCACTTATTTGTTTATTCTGATTTATTATTAGTAGCTTGTTGATTCATGCACATTAATATTGTTTTTGTACTTATTTAGCTGTAGTCAATTTATACAGGAGTTGTGATGTTTAGGGAATTAGCCGGACTGCAGGACACAGGCTATTTCAACAAAATATAGCGTTTCTTGACCCTAGATGGCTTCACAGCACCATAAATAATACAACCAGTCTGTCTTCACTGACCCAAAGTACAATAAAACAGCTTTCTTCAGCACAGCAGAATTACATAAGCTCACCAGCTCCGGGTTTTTTAGGCGCAACAACACTTGCACAGTCCCAAGCTTTTGTGGTGTAACATCCTAGTCAACGGCCTCCAGCAGGGGTTTGTAAGCAGTCCTTAATACTGCATAGTTCCAAAGGCACAAGTCTTTCAGAGACACTTCTCTTCACGACCACCATTTGTGGTCTTTCCAGGTTCCCCATCTTTCGTGTGCCTCCTGCAGACACACCACCACACTTGGCTCTTCCCCATCAACAAGTTTTCCATCCTTTTTTTATTCACACCTCCTCCTTAAATGGGACCATAACCAAAATCAAGTTAAGATATACGATCTCTCCAGGACCCAGTCCTAATGTCCTGTAAAGAATACAGCACATTTTATATTATATATTAATTGGTTGAGCATTGTTTCATATGCAAAGCAGCTTTAGTTAGGGTGCTACCTAAGTGTTCAGTAATGTTGTACAGGTAATTTCACTTTCCACCACAGAGACAAGGCTCAGGAAAAACATGGGGGGGGATTTATTAAAACTGGAGCAGACAGAATTTGGAGCAGTTGTGCACAGTAGCCAGCTTGTCTCTTCAGTTTGTTTAGTTAACCCTTGAAAATAAAATGAAAGGGAGAAGCTGATTGGTTATTATGGGCAACTGCTCCAGATTTTGTCTGTTCCAGTATTGATAAATCCGCGTCATATTCTTCTTACACTTCAAAAGGCTGCATAAACATTCTCTGTATTGCATTCTTATGAAGTAAACTGCATTGGATTCACCTTCTGTGTTTTTTGAAGGGTTAAGCTGCCTGTGGATTCTGTGAAGTCAGCAAGTGGCCATATTGTCCACACAGACTAGGTCTAGGAGATATGTAATTTCATATATCTGAATTGGAAACAGATTACTTTGCTGAATAATTTTCTGATTTGGACACTTCCAATGATTGTAGAGGACTCTCAAGCTTGGATTTTAAGATAAATATGCAATAGCTATCACATAGAATAGAAAGCATGGATAGCGATTCAATGCCCAACTAAGACTTATGTACAGGGCACAATGAAAATTGTATTATGGTGATATTATATGTATACAGATGTGAGCATAATGTAACTGCATCATTTAGCTCGGCCACTTGATACCTAACTAAAGGTCATTGATGTTCTATTCCAGAGGTAGGTAACCTGGGCACTCCATCTTTTGTGGAACTACAAGTCCCATGAGGCATTGCAAGACTCTCTGTCAGCTACAGGCATGACTCCCAGAAGCAGAGGCATGATGGAATTTGTAGTATGATCACAGCTAGAGTGCCAAGGTTGCCTACCTCTGCTCTATACAGAATCTAATTTGGCGGTAGGTAGGTTTATATAGGCATCCTAAAAATGATCAAATTAAATTTTTTAGGTATTTGAGGTGTATTTAATGACATTCGTAAGCAAATATGACTTTGCACTAACTAAATCACAGATGAAAGTTTTCCATTGTAAATAGTGTATCTGAATTAAACATTTTCAGATATCCATGTCATATCTGTGTGAGACCTGTAGATGGCATTGGTTAGTTTTCAATGAAAGCATAAAATCCCATCCAGGAAAGGAGTACTGGTTTCATTGAATGCCCTTCACATTCTAATGTAACAGCCACATTTAAAATTGATGACATAATTTGAATGACATTGCTAAGTGTGTATTGACGAGATTTTGTGTGTTTAAAGTTAGATGCATTACTATTAATTACTATTAATTAAAACATTGAATAATAATATTGAAATATTAAATAATTGGAAAATTGTTGCCCCCATATGACTTTAGAGCATATCTGGAAAAGGCCGTAGATTTATATAGCCTAGAAAATGAAAAGGTTATTTTTTTCCTCAATCCATACCTTGCTCTAATATCCACACTACTATATTCTGTCTATTGCTATTATGATTTATTTAGAAAGTGCAACATATGACCCACTACTGTAGGTTAGATAATAAATGGGGTGCTAATTACAGACTCCTGAAAAAAACAAGTACAGAGACCTGATACAGGAGCAGAGGATCATGCTTGAACAATCCTTGGTCCCAGTTTCTATCTATTATCTGTATACAATGAATACAGAAACCACCCTTAAAGTGATATTAAAGTCAAACCATTTTCAAGCTATTTCAAATGCTGATTAAATCACTTGCAGTGGTTGCTGCTGTTCGATAATTAAACGTTTTAGTTTCCTACAGAATCAGCTGGTCCCCTGAACACTGGCCATAATATCCTGTTTTAAGGTAGCTCCTTACCCTTGCAGGGTCCTATGGAACCATCCTTGTATGTGCTAGTAAGCTGTGCCTGTCTCCACAAACACACATGTACAGCAAGGCAAGACACTCCCTAGCTCCCCGCTTCTCCTTTCACCAAGCTAGTAAATGGACAGCTCCTGGAAACTATGCTGTCCCTTGTGATCTTGTACTGGATAGGAACTTCAGGAAAGCTGAGCTGACAAAGTTGGAGCTGTTTGGAAACATGATGACTGTGAGTGCATGGGCAAAAAAAAATACTTTGCTGGGTAATGTAGATTTGTTTGATGTGGATTCATTATTAAAAAATGTTTGAGAGTTTAATACTACTTTAAAGATGATAGATGCCCCATTCAATTCACAATCTCATGTGAATGTGTTGAGGTAGATGCCCACTGCTAGACAAATCGGGGAGCAACAGGACAGGTTAGAAAACTTGTTCTGATCACTATTGCTCTCCACTAAGATAAACAGTGCTGGCAGCAACCACTCCGAAACATGCTACTCTCCATAGATTAAGCTTATTGTTCGTATTGATGATGCAACCTATGGAGAGAGGTCATAGAGCAGCTAGAATGTATGTGTATATT
>NW_017306558.1:1195477-1204783 GCF_000935625.1 Nanorana parkeri
TCATCACAATTATGACAAATCACGGCTTGAATTATCTTGCTTTGCATGTAATGAGTCTATCTCATATATTAGTTTCACCTTTTAAGTTGCATTAGTGAAATAAATTAACTTTGCACGATATTCTAATTATTCGAGTTTCACCTGTATATAGATGTCTTTTTTGACATTATATATCTATATATATATATACACACACACACACACACACACACACAATTTCCCCAGTTATGTTTTGCCATATTTAATTAAACATTAAGATAATTAAGTGCATTCTAATGTATAGATGGGTTTTATGCCATCTTTTCATGCTACCTGTTTATTTTTATGTAGGGAATATGTTGGAGCTAATTACTCAAGGTAGTGTAATTTTATTTCATATTTTCAGAGGAATTTTTGCTGTTTCTTTTCTCTACCACTTTTTAAACCACACATCGAAATCAAAACCTATCTTTAATTGTTTTATAAATACAGCAAGTGTGAGAAGTTCAGGTAGTGAAATAGGGCAAAGTGTGACAATTGTTTTGTTGACCTTTATAAACAGACCCCTGTGTGTGTTTGTTTTATAAAATAAAAATATAAAATAATGTTACACAAAATAAGCTTTTCTGCTGTCTATAGCTTAGATTGTGTCGTTTCTTAATATCGGATTTTACATTGGTCCTTGGTTAGATACATTGTCTTGCTAGATCCCATGTACAAAAGCATTTTCAAATTACTTTACAGAAATTATAATACCAAGTGCCTGCAGCTAGATAAAAAACATTGTCCAGTCACTGTCGCTCACTGCTTTACAGTGCCCCAGGTTGTGGAGCTGAAAAAAATGTACATTGCATAATCTCTGGTCTGCACTGAGAAAACAACAACTGAGGTGGTTGGGTTAACCACTTGAGTTCTAGAAGCCATTTTAAAATGGCACAGGGACAACGGCTATTTGCCAGAACCATTTTAAATTGGCACCCGGACTCAACGGCTCCTGTGGGCCCCCCAGTACAGTAGCACTGGAACTGCTGGCTGTCAATGACAATCTGTTTACAGATTGTTCTATAGTGCGCTGTAACAGAGTATGTAAATGTAATACTTCAGCATTGTACTTACATCGGCAGTATAGTGATGTCACAGCACTTCCTATTGGTATGGAGAATCGGGCAGGGCTGCTGGAGCTTGGTCCAGTCTCTCCCTGCATCAGTAGATCTTTCTTTATAGTGATATATTGTGGGATGATTGCAGCCAGCAATAGATCAGTATTAAAAGGGATGTCACACGCTACAGAGCTGATCTGTTACCTGTGCCTCAACAGGCTTGCAGTTGTTCTTACCTCTTTGCTGTGGGTCTGCTGACATGTGGTTCTACAAGCATGTGCTCTGCTTTTGTTGCACAGAGCTAGCAGCTAAGAGTATCACCTGCTTCACCTGATGCTTAATATACCTTACTTCTTGCTACTTCCTGTTCAGCCTCTTATCTCTCTCCTTTGTTAAATCTTGCTCAGACCAGCCTCACTTTGCCTAAGCAACACTCCTATTGCCTCTGAGCTCCCATTTCTGCCTTTGTTCCTGGGCTGCTTTTACTTGGACTCTTTTGTGTAGCAAATTGGCTTAGTTCTTCTGATTGTGTTTGTCTTTTGCCAGCCCTGACCTTTGGCCCATTTTTCAGATCTCCATTTCCTCTGCTGCCCTCTTGCCTTTGCCAGTGCTGACTGGAATGCAAACATGTTATCCATATCCTGTGTGTACGAGTACTTTCCACAGCATGAACCCGGCGGTCGTGACCTAGGGTCAGCATGCAGCTAAGCTTCCGTGAGGGGGTCCCTGGCAGAACACCGTCTGGCCCTTAGACCCCATGCCCTGGGGGATCTCAAGCTACCTGCTTGCTTGTGGCTCACATATCTGGAGCAATTAGAAGGGATTTGTTTGCACAGCAGTTGGCCAGAGCTGATGCTAGAGGATTCTAGCCAGGGAGACAGAGATCTCAGGAAGGAGGAGATTCCTATCGCATACTTTGACTGTTTTGGTTTTGTGACTTAAACAAGGATTCTATGGATTTGTGAATGTGGTCTAATAGATTGCCCTCTAGCAGAAATGAACATACTTTTTGCCAAGTTGATTAATAATCTAACGTTACCTTTTTGGGGAGAAAACATTACAATTTGAGAGCTTTAGATATATGGAATTGTGCTTCATTGCACTGCCAATAATGCAACTTGGATGTGATTGTGACTTCTCCCTTTTTCTTGAAAACTATGGACTGGAAGGTTAAGGCTTGTGGCGATTGCTTCTTCCTTTGGTCCACTGTGGCCCCCTCCCCTGCCGCTCTCCTTATGAGCTCTATGCAGTGCAGTATATACAGTTTTATTTCAGCAATTGTGATACCTCTCATCTCCTGAACAAATGGACCTTGATCAATGAAACGCATAGAGTCTATTGCCTCCCCATCTCATCCTAGAAACCTTGTAGGAAAAAATCAATTTCAAAAGTACCTTATGTTTTTTTTTAAGAACGGTACATTTTCTCAGTTTAAACATTTGATGTTTTCAGTTTTCTATTGTGAATAAAATCTGGGTTTATGAGATTTGCAAATCATTGCATTCTTGTTTTTTTGTAGATTTTACACAGCGCCCCACATTTTTGGAATTAGGGTTGTATATGCAATAGCACTTTATAATAATCTAATAATAATCACCTCAAATTACATTCTGAGAAGGATTATTGGATTGGGTATAGGCCTGAGAGGTGGATTAATTGCAGATTTGTATACTATACATACTATCACTTTAATGTTTTGTATTAATAAAATTATATTTGATGTATACACCAATCAGCCTTAACATTATGACAACCTGCCTAATATTGAGTAGGTCCCCCTTTTGCCACCAAAACAGACCTGACCCCTCGAGGCATGGACTCCAATAGACCTCAACATGTATGCTGTGATATCTAGCAACAAGCCATTTGAGCTACAGTAGCTCTTCTATTGGATTGGACTACATGGGCCAGCCTTCTCCCCCCTTGTGCATTAATTAAACCTTGGTCATTCATGATCCTGTTGCCGGTTCACCAGCTTTTCTTCCTTGGACCACTTTTGGTAGGTCCTGATTACTGCAGACTGGGAACATCCTACAAGAGCTGCAGTTTTGGAGTTGCTCTGACAACCATCACAATTTGGCCCTTGTCACTCATAATATGCTGTCTAATATATCCCATCCACTTCCAGGTGCCGTTGAAATTAGAAAATGAATGTCAATCAATCTCCTCTCAGTGGTCATAATGTTATGGCTGATTGGTGTATATTTATGTGATCTATTATAAATGTTCACTGGATATAGTACCAGTAAAGTTCTCAAAGAAGTGCGTTCTATATCTTTACTAGTTAATATGGGATCTGAGAACTCTGCAAAGATCAATGTTTAAAGGAAATCTCTAAATTTTCCTGATATAACATGCTGTATATAACTGCTTCACAAGCCAACTTGTGATTGAATGCTATTAAAAGTGACCTTTCCTTTTCTATCTGCTGTCACTGTGGTTTTCTAAAACTTTAAATAAATAAGTTAAGGGCAGGTATGCCTGACGTTAGCCCATTTCTCCTTAAAGATGTAGGGACACACCAGAAGCCCAGCACAGCACAATGACAGCTGAAGCCCTGCAGTGAGTCCTGAGCCAAATCTAGCAAGTAAAACAAAAATGGCAAAATTGTTTAAACAGTGTAATATTGTAAGGCTTGGATGCAGCTGTTTGGCCATGGAAACCCATTCCATGAAGCTCTCTACGCACTGTTGTTGTGCCAATCTGAAGGCCACACAAAGTTTGGAGGTCTGTAGCTATTGACTCTGCAGACAGTTGCCAACTTCTGTGCACTGTGCACTTCACCGTGTGCTGACCTCACTCTGTCATTTTACGTGGCCTACCACTTCGTGGTTCTTCATGGAGTTGCTGGTGTTCCCTGTTGCTTCCACTTTGTTATAATACCACTAACAGTTGACCCGTGGAATATTTAGTGGCAAGGAAATTTCACGGAACACCTATATCACATGATTTGGAGGGGTGTCCCAATACTTTTGGCAATATATATGTACATATGTGATAGAATGTTCATCTGAACATGAGAATGGTTTGGTTTATGTTCTTTTATCCATTGTTAATACATTTGGTGTTAGGAAATAATATGTATTGCTGTAATTGGGTACCTTAAAAGTCTGTTGTTTCATGTTCTTACCTTAGACGCAAATGTGTGCAAAACAGTACAAAAGTTTTACTCACCAGCTAGTCAGCTAAAAATTTACACTGTTTCAACAGTTTGTTTTAAAAACAGAAGTTTTCATGTGCACCTTACTTTAAAAAGTTACAGGGTTATTCACAAAAGAGTGAAGAGTTAGGAGAAGGCAGGAGAAGTGAACATTCTAGGCCAAAATAACTGAACTGGAAAGTGAGCTGAATTGGAGGATTTTTCCAAATGAGCTATTTTGGCCTAGATTGTTCTCTTCTCCTACCTTCTCCAAACTCTTCACCCTTTTGTGAATAACCCAGTTAGTTTTAAATTGATTGGAGTGGTTGCCATTTTAGTTTTACTTGCTAGTAATTTTAAAATATCTACCCTTAGTCAGATGACAAACACCCCATGCAGTCAAAATTTCTTTTCGGTAGGGCACTCACTTCTTCTTGCCTAAAGGAATGTAGACACTACAGTTTTTCCTATTGCAGCAAAAAAACTAATAAACTGTTGATAATGAAGGTTGAACCTCCCATTTAGAAATTAGTTTTAGAAAGGAGAAGGTAAACCTGAATTACTGCAGAACAGAGAAAGGTGGAAATTCTAGGTAGGAATCTCTGTGTTTGATGGTTCTCTCATCCTGATTCGGTGTTCTGAGCATATTTAGAATTTACAAACAACACTATAGTCATCTTGTTCTTGTTTACAATGATTTCACTGTGTAATTATTTTCTCCTAGAAATTATTGGAAAAAAGCACCAACATTGAAAATGTAAACCATTTTCCTACAAACAGATGTCTACATTTTCAGTGTTGGTGCTTTTTTCCAATACATTTTAGGGGAAAACAAATACACAAGTGTTGTATTTAGGCAGCAAGTTGGTATGAAAAGAATAGGATTGAAAGAGAATAATGAATGGCAATAAAAGAGGCTACAATATCGCAGGGAAACTTTACAAAGATAAATTTAAAGGAAAACTCTACGTTTGATATAATAGATAGATACAAATATAAGATATAACTGTGTCTGTGAAGAAATATTGAATAGAGGTGGGGGGTGAGACATCTATTTTCTGCCACATACAATGCTGTTTTAACACCTCGCTCTGGGCAGGTTAATAACACCTCCTAACTCTAATAATTCAAATGCAATCAACACCTGGTTGTGCCTAACAGATTATGTGGATTGGAGCGACATTCACCATATTTATTCCCAGATAATTTTTTGTACAAGTCATTCTGAATTGAGAAAGCTGGTTGGATGACCAGTGAAACGTCTTCAAGAAAAATACAGCAAGTCCAGTTGCCGTGACTTATTTATTACAGATATAAGATATAACGTATATATAATTGACACACAAACATTTTCTAATTGAATGTTATTAAAAGTGACGTTTCCCTTTCCATCTGCAGTCACTGTTTCTGAAATGTTTTGAAATGTTTCTTCAAAATTGTTTTGAAATGTCTGTTCCTTACAATATGGCAACTTGGGGTGTTCTGTACAAAGTATGAATTTAAAGTATATGTAAATCTTAAAGAAACATTGTAAAATGGTAGCTTACTCCTTGTGGGTCTCCTTTTATTAATGCATCTTCTTTTTTTCTGTTAGCAACTGATGTTCCTTCTAGTATCAGCCTCTGGTGGAGCTTCTTCTCCTAAGGTGACAACGCTACATTACTGTGAGTCTATAAAGGCCCAGTGTTGTCATGCTGGGACACTATTCAAATCTAAGAAACATTGTAAGATATTAGCTTACCCCTTCTTTTCTCTTGTGGTTCTCCTTTTTTAATGCAGCTTCTTTATGTTCTCTTAACACCTGATGTTCCTTTCAGTATCATCCTCTGGGGGAGCTACCTCTCCTAGGGTGACAATGGTGCATTACTGTGAGTCTATGGAGGTCTATGGAGGCCCAATGTTGTCATGCTGGGACTCTCTGCAGTACAAGCCTATGCACAGCTTGTCAGCATGTTCAGCTTCATTGGAAGATGTCCCCAGGGCCGGTGCAAGGATTTTTGCCAACTCAGGCGAAGGTGCATTTTGCCGCCCCCCCGGCGCGCACACACACACACGCGCGCGCACGCGCACACACACTATACACTAATGCAGAATACCAGCAGTTAGAGAGGACTACAAATCCCAGCAATAATACATTATACGGGCTGCTTAATATATTATTGCAGGGATTTGGTGTTCATCTATAGCTGTGTTCTGCAGTGTGCCGCTTTTTTAAAAAAAAAACAGCAAACTTTAAAACAGGTCCCCCTTACCTGTTTCTGAACCCTTGTAAGTCGCGGCGGCTCTGCGGGCGTGTGTCCGGCCTGTGTGGTGAGCGTGGCGTACGCGGCGTAACTCGTGTATGGAGCTGCCAACAGGCGGGCGTGAGAGGCGAGCAGGAAATTTAAATTTTTGCAGACAAATCGACCATGAAAAACATTGACAACGTTTTCCATTGTCGATTTTAATCGACTAATTGTTGCAGCTCTATATTATTGCTGGGATTTGTTGTTCCTCTATAGCTGCTGGTATTCTCCATTGCGCTGTATAATGTATTATTGCTGGGATTTGTTGTTCCTCTATAGCTGCTGGTATTCTCCATTGCGCTGTATAATGTATTATTGCTGGGATTTGTTGTTCCTCTATAGCTGCTGGTATTCTCCATTGCGCTGTATAATGTATTATTGCTGGGATTTGTTGTTCCTCTGTAGCTGCTGGTGTTCAGCATTGTGCCGCTGTATAATACATTGCACAATACAATACACAATACAATATACAATGCACAATACAGTATTGTGCATTAATCAGCGCCGCTGCGGCCGGCGGCGACTCGTCCCTCAGATGACGCCCGCAGCGGCAGCCCAAACTGAGCTCGATTGGACGGCCGGAGCCGGACTTATGCCGGCGCCCGGCGACTGTCACCGTCAATTTTCCGCCCTGTTCCCTGGCGCCGTAAGGCAAGTGCCCATGTTGCCTTGCGTTAGCGCCGGCCCTGGATGTCCCCTAGAGTGACAGCATTGTCACCCTAGGAGAGAGATCTCTTTATTGCATCCACGGCATCTGGACCATCCAGCTCTGCTAGGCAAGTACCTACCAAATTCCTGGGCATTGACATGCACCAGCTGACATGCTGATGCTGGTTCAAAAACCAAAATGCCAGCCTATTTGTCATTTTCATAGGCTACAAACTTAATTTAGTTTTCTGTTTTTCCAGAGGTCTACCCTTTGTTAATTTCAGGCACCCTTGCAATCAGAATGTCTTTTTTAGCTAAGAGAAGGTAAGCATGATTAACCCAAGAGCAGATAAAATAATTAATCTTTCTGTTTGATAGTTTTCACTTTGAGTGAAAAAAAGAAACTAAAATGTATTGTATCAAATGTGCCCAGGTTACATGAGAAGTGTCTGTGAAATACGTGGATGATAAACAGCTTGTGTACCTTTTATGAATTGAGGATATGCCCAGTATTACATTTATGTTGTAAAAAATGAACTGATCATGACACCATCTAAATGACTTTCACTGAAACCATTGCCCAAGATTTGATATCATCTCAATTCATCTTGTCTCTGATATGAGTTATTCAGGAATCTTTCATTTTGCTATTACACTCTGTAGATGACTTCTGTATACTGCCACTGCTATACCTGCTTTATGTAATGTGTCAATTTATCTTTCTATATGGCTTTAACACCAACAACTGCAATCAGTATTTTCTCCTTGTCACAGATCCTTCTAGTGTCCAGTTTTCCATCCTTCAGTCTTTTAAAGGATAATAACAAGAATGACCCTCTCAATCACAGTCTAGAAAACATATTTCATAGTTCAGCTCTGTCTGTTATAATACAGGCTATGCAATGCAAAACACTTAGAATGACAAAGTTTCTATGTGCTGTCTATAAAATCAGTGATTTTGATCGGTTTTCATCAAAAATGAACCAGACAAAATGATTTTGCTCAACAATTTGTGTAAATTGGGCACAAAAGTTACTTTGGCAAACTTACTTTTGAAACATACTTTTAAAGGGTATGTAAACCTTAACAATTTACATTGCTTCCATTTCATCTGTTGAAGTAGAACTAATGCGTTTAAAAAAAAAAAATTGCCAGCAGGTATTTTATTACAGTATATCTTATTATATCTTTATTTATTACTTTTATTATATCTCTGCTATACAGGCTTTTATCTTAAATGTATGTGTTGCTCAGTGTACATTCACAGTGAGCCTTGCGTGCCGGGATGAATTAACTGTCATGCACATGTGGGGGAGTTACCTTATCCTGGGCCAGCTAATCAAGATGGCGGAAGATGCTGAACCCCAAAGAAGTCCAGGAAAAGATGTCAGTGACCTAGATGTAATGGCAAATAAGATTGTGGACATTTTATAGCGAGAAAGTGGAGTTTTGAGAGATAAGTGTGCCATAATTTGTTAAAATACTATATAGTTGCAAATTATGGCAAAGGTCCACACACCATGATGTAGACTTTAGTTCCACTTTAAATATACCATTGAACGCGCTTAGTTGAATCTGTTCAGTGCAAAAGTGCAAAATTAATACCTAATGATCCTTCCAGAGATCCAGTGACCCCATAAGTTCCTGTGTTCTCTCCAGCAATAAAATTAGCCCTGCCCAGTTCACGCCTGTGAACTACAGAACATCAGAATGAGAAGATGGTAGGTGTTCTGTAGTCCTAACACCTAAAGTACAATTTCTGTACTTGGATATATGCATGCAAAAAGGCACGTGAGTGAAATGAAAATAATAAAAATAGTAGAGGAAAAATGCTTCCTCTGAATGTGGCATCACTATGCCAAACACAATGTCTTTCTATTGTGTGACTTTATTGAATATGATTTTGGAGGACTTTTGAATAGAGTACTACTGTTCAGGTGGTGGTGAAAAGGAATTTTTTTTGAGGGATGGGGGTGGGTGGCAGCACCACCAGCATCTATATTAGTAAGTGTGAGCACAAGAGTAGTGAGAATAGATGAGGAGAAGCACCTTCCCTACTATCGAAGCAAGGAGGTAGATTTCAGCGGTTTTTGGGGCACGTGAGCTACAAATTTAAATTGGTTAAAATTAGGTATATATATATATATATATTTAT
>NW_017306558.1:1205687-1220007 GCF_000935625.1 Nanorana parkeri
TATATATTTATATATAATATTGTGAGGACTAGCTCCAAACAGTAGCACATTAAGGACACCGCCACTCGCTTTTAACTTCTTAAGAGCTTCTTTGCCCACTTTTATTAATGCACAACTCAAAAAAAAAAGTCCACACAGGTATTCCCTCGCAGGGGTTTTCAAACATAAAGTACCATTTTCTTATCAAACATGCATGTTTCAGTCTCACCGATTTCAGGTGATTCTGTTACCTCAAAACTTCTGGATACACAGGCTCTATTCAAAGGCCTGGCCACACAGGCTTGTCTTTTGCCACACAGGCAGATTGCCACACAGGCTGCTTTTCACCATACAGGTTAACTACTCCCCAGTCTGCCAGACTCCCAGACTGGATCCAGGAGACCTCCTCTGTCACCCAGGTGGACCCCCTCACTTAGCAGCCTGGGATATCTTATGGAGGCCCTAACAGCTGGGCTGGTTACCCCTAGGCCTCCAGCACTCTCAACACTTCCTCCTAGAGTAAGAACCTCAGCACTACATCTACTGTATAACTGGGCCCTACAAATGTACAACAGGCTAATCAGGTGCCTTACACAATATTTTACAACCTGTGCTGCTCCACTAGTGGATCGAACTGGAAAAAAAGCACTTGAGAAAGATAAAATGCCATTCAATAATTTACAAACTGCACTATGTAGGTATCCTGTTCTTGTTTCCTGTGATTTCTTAGTAGGCATGTAGAAGCCTGGATAAGAATTTCAATGACTCACATTGTTATTTCTGTTGCTGTTAAATCTTATTTAATGCACAGAAGGGAATTTATCAAAACTGGAGCAGACAAAATCTAGAGCAGATGTGCACTGCAACCAATCAGCTTCTCTGTCTCATTTTCAAATCTTACCTGAGGAACATGAAGAGCGATGCTGATTGTTTGCCATTGGGCAACTGCTCCAGATTCTGTCTGCTCCAGTTTTGATACATTTCCCCCACAGTGTTTTACTGTGTAAGGGGATGTGTGGCAGAGTTATAGGTACTATAGGCATTGGCAGAAAAACAGGTTCTACCAGCAGGTCTAGGGTTAATGCTGGAAAGCAGCTCTGGAGATAAGGATATTGTAGTGAAGTAAGCTGTTGTGTATAAAACCTGCTTGCAGTTCACTTCGAGCTCTCTCTGGCTACACTTTAATTGGTTCTGGGTTTTACAAAGGTCCTGCTTAACAGCATCTATGTCCCTAACCTTTCATCCTTCCTCCCTGCAAAGCATGAGAAGGCTGTCTGCTGCTGAACACGGAAGCTTTTATATAGGGATGTACCTGTTCATTTCACCCCTGCTGACTGGCTGATGCAGATGGTGGAAAAGTTGTTACCTGACTCAGAGGGGATGATAGAAAAGATAATGTAACCCCTTTTCCCCTCTATCCTTTTAGCCTTTATTTCTATCTTGATGACAGAATAGCATGTGCAGAAACCACAATACAACTATGCATACTGTACCATGAGCACAATTAGCAAGTTCCAGTGCTGACCATATTAGTATACATTCACGTAGTATAATGTGAATGAATAACACATCAGAACAGGTAAGGCTGATTTTGTCATGATAGCTGTATTCCCAATGATGACATGCATGTGCACAGCCTGGGAGTTGCAAGCCTAAACAGTTTTTGGGTCCTAGCATTATTAGATATTGTATTCATTATGTTGTTCTTTACAAGGACTTTAGGTTTGCGGGGTCCCCGAAATATGGCACAGAGGCATCTTAGGGGTTTCATATCATGGAATTTGAGCAACAGTGGAACAGAAGTCTGATTGTTGACAATGGGAATCATCAACCCCCTGACACTCTCTATAATGTGCCTCTGAGGTGAGACCACACTTCAAAGTAGGAGCCCATCTGGTGATGCAAACATTTTAAAATCATCTGAAATACAAAAGTGACTCATTACAAGTTTCACAAATGAACCTTACAGTATAGATAATATAATATTACATTATAATCTGGATTCATAGTAGTTAAAGTGATCCCAGTATGCAGGATTACAATGCTTATAAAGGGATATGTTTCCCCAGTCATTCTGTCAAGATGCAACACTGAGATAACTAATGGAAAACACAACATTACCATAATGTATGTACTTTGTGTTCTGCATCCATGCCTTTTAATAGCAAGTTACCATTCATCGTGGTGGATGTATATGTTACCATGCTGAAATTAACAGGTCAGTTGACGTTCTACTATGTAATAATTTCCCTACTGCCTTCATTATATGTGGCTATGTCAAGTTAAAGTCAAAGTTTTAACCGCTTACTGTTCAGTGTTTTTTAAATGTAGATGTTCAGAAATTATGTACCCATTGGTGACCGATTCTGTCTGCATGTCCTTGAAGTATTTACCTTGGTGTGGAGATGAAGTCTTCTTTATTCTCTGTCACACTTCCAATATAGCTTTAGAGGGCTCTACTTGGACTAAGTCCACCTGCAATATTGTCCCTGTACCCATCCCGTAGCTTATCTATGCAGCTTTATCATAAACATTGTCCAAATGCACCCTTTGTGTAGTAGCCATCCTAGTCCCTTTCCAGATGACACTGATTACAATCACTGTTCTTAACAGAGATACAGTATATCATTTAAAAATAAGACTTATGTAAATTAACCCAAAGCAAACAAAAATGAATGATGATAAATTGTATATGAAGTCAAATCAAATAAATAAAAAAATAATAATGATATACTGCCAGGACATTTACCACTGAGACAATCAGTGCTTTTCTTCCTGCTCTGTTTTACAGAGTAGGCCTAAGTGCAAAGTGCTGTATCTATTAAAGTGAATGATAACCCATCTTCTTCTGCTCAGTAAAGTGAAGTGAAGTCTGCTGTTGGTAATTATGCTTTGCACTCTTTACTTTGCAAGACTAATAGAGTATTCTAGTTGCCCAAAAGCACCTTTAAAGAGAAACTATAATTTCTTTGGGTTAAATAAAATGTATTTTTTTTCACATTTACACGATTATAAGCCAATATTTAAGATAATCTTTTATTGTTTGTATAAAATCTCTCTGCAAAATGTTTTTTAATACAGTATACATCAATGACAGCACTGCCTGGTTACTTTTTGAATAATTCTAGCTAATAGAATATCTTTATCGGCTGTTATGAGCTACCAAGAAGGGGGAAGTAGGGGGGTGTCCTTCCTCTTACCAAATCACCATTGTAAACACAGACCATTACCAGCACACCACCTGTTCTCCGATAACACTTTATTGAAGAATCATACTGCACACGAATACAACTGCTGTTGTATTTCTGCCTAAATGGTCTTAGTGATAGCTATGAATAATGCACACTGGTAGATTTTCGTATGCATGTTGATACAAAAAAATCTGAACATTTGATGATGCCATCAGAGACTTGAATGTCATTTGATTTCAATATTTAATTTTAGAAATTAATTGCATTGTCTAAACTAAAACTACACTCACGGTTAGAATTTGGTTCTTCGATAACAATTTCCCATCCTGCTCCTTTGATTTTTATACATTGATATACAGAAGATGTTGAGAGCTGCAGCAGTCACCAATAGAGGGTAAATTGGAGGAATGATGATTGTATTCTTTTTAAACTTAATTTATATTATTAATATATTTTTTATTGTTGTGAGTATGAAATAATACATAATGGATATTTAGTGGTGCACTAAAGTCTATTGTCTTTTTTTACCAAGCTAACTTGCTTCTATGCTGTGAAGCCTGCATAGCCTGTGCAATCTGATTTGCTATTCAGGTTGAATCATTACCCATAGAATTGGCAAAAACTCAACATGCACTGCTCAACCTTCCATTATTTCCCATAATCCATTAGCAGTGCACGGTAAAGATTCATCTTCCCGGAACCAAGTACAATAAACAATCATGATTAGTATTCAATTAAGATTTTGTTTTTATACAATTACAACATGGTCGCATATGTATTCAATGTTGAATTGAAGGAATGGAGATTGTATATATGTGGTATACCCAGTGGCTCATTCTTGCAATGAAACCATAGGTTAGAGAGAGTGTTGAATCCAACTAACTATTTTTGTTCAAACAGAATGCTGTAAGAATGAAGTAAATTCCTCACATATACTGTACCTTTAAGGAGCTGGTTCAGTAACAGCTAATTAACATAAGTGGTAAAAGTCATACATTTATCAACGACAGCCCATTAAAAAAAATGTAAACCAAGTACTCATTAAGAACTGATCACTGCAATTATTCTTATTAGACGTGATTGCAAAATATTGTAGAAATAATAATGCAAGCTAAACACAGTATGTTTACATGCCACACATTTGTTTGCACATGTTTTTTATCTATTAAATTTAAAAGGCTGTAAACATATTACAGAAAATTATCAGAGACTGGAGATTGGTGTGATTGGAGACATGGGACAGAGAGAGAATAGGGACTGCTAGAGGTGACTGCTGTTGTAGCACCTTTACAGATCAGTGATTTCACATTTGTATTGCTTACATCTCCCTTAAAAAATGACTGTCACTACATTTGATGTTGCCCACATCAAGATCCATTGTAAAAGTTTTGGGAAAGAGAGAAGAAACAAAGGGAAGGGACACATTCCTTTCTAGGTCATGTGCTAAACAGGTCAGAATAAAAGACCCAGACAGGCTGCTGCGGTTCAAGGGCTGCACAGTAAGTACTAGAGGGCTCCATGCGGCCCTTGTTCCTCAAATTGGGCTCCAAGGAATTTAACCATACGAGTACCACTATTTGTGAAAGTACAGTATTATGAGCTAAACACTGACCTGAAGAAGTGACTCTGCAATTAAAAACTATAATTGCAGACAGGTAAAAAGTGCAGACACCTAGAGGTACACATACCTGCTGCAGCTTACTATGCCCCCTGATCTTCCCAAATGACAGGCAGTGGTGCAACACCTCCCACCCACATACATGACTAGGGCAAACCATAGGTTCCTTCTTGCACAAATCCCTGCTATGCCACCTCCTCTCTTAACTACCATCCCAAAATAACAGACCACACCATTTTTTTGGTATAAATGGCTGTAGCAGCCCCTTTATTAGAAAATGTCAAAAACTTCAACAATTACAAGTAAACATTAGATTAATGTAATAAACAATTGACTAAATTATGCGTGTGTCCATAGACACCTGCAAATACCTATATACAAATATATATATATGCATGGACACACACATATGGCTGGAGGTCCGTGAAGGACCCGTTACCCTAACGTCACCATCTCTGCATAACCACAAGGCCCCTAGCCACAAGTCACCGACTCAGGGACAACCATCGAATTGTTGCAGAGACATTTGAAATATAATACTGTAATGGTCACCATGCCCGTTGACTTCACCACAGCGACCAAGTGTGACACCTTACACTTGGGCACCCTCCACACCCGAAGAGCTCCCTGAGTGCCGTCCTGAAGGCCCAGGAACCACATCTCGGTGCCCACTGCATTCAGATGAACTCCATCCCCGCGCAAATATTGGCAAGTATCCAGCTCCAGCTCTGAATGATGGATGACAAGACCCCCATTACGGACAAAAAAGTGACCAACCTCCTTTTTAACCTTTATCCGGGCTTTGTTCAGCCGTTCCACAGACCTAGCCAAACACCAGGAAGTGCAGGCCACAATCTCCGACCACACTATTAAAGTTCCAGGGAATGCTGAACGAAGCCGCAGAAAGTCAAACTTGACATCGCGGATGAGCTCCCTCATGGAACGAAGGGCCAGATCGTTCCCGCCGACATGTAGGATCAAGACATCCGGAACCCTATCCAACCGCACAAACCTATGTACCTCCGGGACTACTCTGCTCCAGAGCATGCCCGGCATACCAATCCAGCGCACGTCGGCAGCACTTTTGGAAACACACGTCTGTCTCCCATCAGGACGAATATCCACCCGTCTGGCCCCCCAAAACACGTAGGAATGTCCCAGGATCCAGACGAGGCACAGACCACCACCTGTAAAGAACAATAACAAACCGAATGCAAGAAAACGGAACAGAAGAAACCAAACACAAATTAGGCTACACAAATTGAGGACGGACATACAGACGATACCGGTTAGACTCCAACCTCCCTATGCGTTGGGGTGGGCAGCCTCACCCCACCTCACTGCCTCTGTAACAGCCCCGATGCGAAAAAAGAGTGAGAAGAGAAATGCTTAACATCGATACCTACCCCAGCAAGACAGGTTAGAAAAATAAATTGAAAGCGGAACAAAGCCGACCCGTTGGCGTGTAATAAAAATGATCCTTCCAAGGACGGGCGAACCCCCAAAAAGTCCTGAACAGCTTGTACAGGACATAACGGCGAACCACGCACCCGCTGGAGCTCTACCCATGCCCCTCTCCCCATCTGATCAGTCTTAGATCGCCGAATCAGCAACCGGACAGCATCAGCCAACAAGACAACATCGCGACACAAGAGGCCCCTGTGAGCTCGCGTTGAGGAACTAACCAATTGCCCAATCCGAAAGACCCCAAAAAAGGCCAACGTAAAGGCCGCTTTAAATAGTAACATTTCAAAATGCGAAAAAGAACACAAAGGGAGATGCCCCAGTACCTTATCTAAAATATCAAAAGTCCCTTGCCGACGTAAATCAGGATGATGCTGGCCCTTACGAAAACCTTTTACCACCTGCCGCACCACAAAATCCTTGGTAAAATCCCGTAATCCCAATAGTTTAAAATAAATGCCAAACTGGATAGCTTCTTGCTCACAGAAGCCGCCAACACACCCTTTAAGCTATTGAAACCGATAAAATAAAGAACTACCTCACCAATGTCAACAGACTCAACCTCCTGCAGCAACAGAAACCATTCCTGCCATACCTTCACATAGGCAGACCACGTTGCCAAGCTCACCGACCTTCGCAGCAGACCCGCTACGACTCCAAAGGAAGCCTCCACAGATGCTGCGGACAAGGAACCCCATGTCGCCAACGCACAGAACCTGTCCCACTGGAAACGAGATAATGCATCGGCTAAAGTATTACACACTCCCGGCAAGTGGACAGCATAAATAAAGGTATTGAGCTGCAAGCATTGCAAAACTAAATACCACAACAAACGAACCACCGGCGGTGAAGAAGCTGAAACATTATTGACAGCCTGCACGACCCCCATGTTGTCACAATTAAACCAAACCTTCTTGTTCCGAAAGAAGGAAACCCAGACCTCCACTGCCACTAGCACCAGAAACAATTCCAACAGAACCAAATTCCTCACCAACCCATTCTACTGGCCAGGATTTCGCACTCCAACTACCCTGAAAAAACGCCCCATAACCGGAGGAACCGGCCGCATCGGTAAATAATTCTAGGTCCGCATTACTAAAGTGGCCCTTCATCCACAACGACAGCCCATTAAAAGATTCCAAAAATGACTGCCACACTTGTAAGTCCGCCCTATGATCCCTCGTCAACCGCACAAAATGTGAAGGCGCCTGGACTCCAGCCGTCGCCGTAGCCAACCGTCGGCAAAACACCCTCTCCATCGGCATAATCCTACATGCAAAGTTCAGTTTGCCAAGAAGGGATTGCAACTGCCGTAAACGAAGCTTACGTTTTCCTTATGTCTCCCGAATCTCTGCCTGAAGGGCCACCAAGTTATCCTCCGGGAGGCGACACTCCATAGCCTGGGTATCGATCACTATGCCCAAAAAACTAATCACCGTGGTAGGACCTTCAGTCTTGTCTGGCGCCAATGGAACCCCAAAGCGCGAAGCCACATGCTGTAACGTAGCCAGCAACACACCACACAAGGTAGACTCAGGAGGGGCTATGCAAAGAAAATCATCAAAATAGTGAATGATTGAATTGACACCCGACACATCCCTGACCAACCATTCCAAGAACGAACTAAAGGTTTCAAACAAGGCACAGGAAATAGAACAACCCATCAGCAAGCACTGGTCCACAAAATAGGATCCCTGCCATATACAACCGAGCAGTGAAAAACTATCCGGGTGGACCGGCAACAACCGAAAGGCAGACTCTATGTCCATTTTTTCCAATAAGGCACCCCGGCCATACCGTCGCTCCCAGGATACAGCCGCATCAAAAGATGTATACGACACCGCACACACAGCTGGGTTAATTGCATCATTTACCGAACCCCCCCTGGGGTACGACAAATGATGTATTAAACAAAATTTATTGGGTTCCTTTTTCTGCACCACCCCCAAAAGTGAAACCACAAGGTTGTCCAGAGAAGGAGAGAAAAAGGGGCCCCCATGCGGCCCAAATGCACCTCCTTAAGGAGCTTGTCCAACACAACCGAGGGATGCTGAAGAGCCGACCTCAAATTACCATCAACTGTAGGAATAACCGACAACGAGCACGGAATACGAAAACCTTCCATAAAACCCACCTCCAACAAACGAGCAGCCGCCCGATCCGGATACTTACTTAGAAAAGGCAGCATCTTTCCGACCGTCACCGGAGTCCTCCCTTTTTCCTGCAGTATCACCGGCACGACCCTTAGCTTGTTTAAAACACCTGGAGAATGCATGACCTTCCCCACAACTGGAACATTCATGTCTGAAGCGGCAAGCGCTTCCAAACCGACATGTTCCCTCATTGTACTGCCAGCAATACCCCTTCTTTCTAGCAGCGGGATGTCCTGAGGTCGTAGAACCCCCAGCCGTCCCTGGAAAAAAGGGGGGAAGGCGACCTAGCAGAGGTCATCAACCTCATCCAGAGGCTAATGTCCTTGTGATCCCACAGGATGGATGGGCGAATAGACATCCGTTGCCGGACCTGCTCGTCATAACGAAGCCATGCCATGCCCCCATACACCCCATGCGCCTTCCCAATTGCATCTATATAACAAAAAAGAGCAGAGCAATGTCTGCCGTCTGCTCACCTATCACACTCGCCAATATCGCAAAAGCCTGCAACCAGTTTAAAAAGGTGCGGGGGATAAGACGGTATCGACACTTCTCCTCATCTTCCTTTTTACGCTCCTCCGGTTTAACTCTGTCTATATTAAACTTTTCCAATGGAAGGAGAGTGAAAATCTCGACGCACTCACCCTTCCAAATCTTGTTGCGCACTTCGGCCTTCAAATGGGATCCCAATGGGCCCTCAAAACACACGTAAACCTTGCATCGCCCGCCTAAAGAATGCTACCCCACCCTTTTCAGCCGCCTTAGAACCGCCTTGTGAACGTGGCGCTACTGGCACCTGTGGAACCACGGCAGCCCATTGCGCTCCTGACTGCGTCACCACACCAGCAGCAGCGACAACAACCGCCGGCTCTCCGACCACAGCAGGTTAATTCACGTCCGGCATGGTTGCTCTTGGCAACCACTCCTCTGCGGGACTCGACGCTGGGAAACCAGATGAAATTTGACCCAACAACTCCCGCAAACCCAGCAAGAAATCCCACACATCCCCAGACCCAGCGGCACCCGACACCACCCCCACAGTGCCTGAACTAGCCTGGGCATCACTCGCCGCACAGGTGAAAGCCCCCCTCCTAAACCCCTGTACTAAACTACCCACAGCAGATTGTTAGTGAAAAGAAGATGAAAAGGATTTACCTGGCTGACTAGGACCGTCGCCAACAGTCGAAGATCCAGCAGCCTGCAACGACCGACCATCAGGAAGCTCCTCTTCAGAGTCCGACACCTCTCCCTCCGACCTGTCATCTTCTTCCCTGGCTCCGACCTCAGTGGTGAATTCAGGCACGCCAGGCACAGTGCGCCCAGCAGCCACAACTGTCTACCCTTTTGTAATTGTGCATCTATTTTCCTTGATGTGGTACCATGCAAGAGATCTGCTACTAAATCTTATTTTTAAAAAAATGTTTAACAACAAAAAAATCTGTTCAGCCAATCTTGTGATTCACAAACTGCCCAGACTGTACGACCAGTCAAGTGGCAACAATATTCCTGGTCCAGGGGTTCAGAGAAAAAAACATAGAGATGTGGAAGAGCGGCAGCAGAAAAAGACCTAGTGGTCCATCGACTCTGCCCCTTTATTAATGTTTTGTTTTTCATTTTTTTTAGCCTTTTTGTCTGAGTACAGATCTAGGGTTTAGGTTCAATTGGTATTTATTAAGCATTTCAAGTAACAAAAATACAAACAAGTTCGGGGTAAGAACATAAGAAATTGCTATAACAATGGACTTGTATACCAACATAAAGAAAGTATAGAATGCAGATGATGCAATGTCCATAGTACTGCAAGAGCTATCACCATTCATCAACATGTGGACTAATCCTATGATGGAGAGTGTTTTATAATAGCACACTATAACATTTAACAAAATAAATAGGTACAGTCTGAATGTGACAAAATGGACTTGAACATCATAGAACTGTCCAACCAACACTGTAACTGGAGAAATGTCAATGAGCAATAAGTGGATTAGAAGAAAGATAAAGGTCAAGGAGAGAGAAAAGAGAATTGAAGCAGAGAAAAGAGAGAAGGTGAGAGAGTCCAAGGGGGGAAGGGAGATAGAATGAGAAGAAATAGAAGTGGGTGGGCTGGGATTCATGTCAGTCAAAGTGAGCAACAGTATCATTCAGAAAAACCAGATACCCTACCTTGCCAAATTTTCAAAAAAGCCGCAGAGGAGCAAAATGAAGACCAGCACGTCAAAATACATAGGAAATGTCCAGTCCCATCCATATCCCTGGTCCCTAGGTCTATCATGTGCATTACATAATTCAGAAACTCAGCCCAGGAAGCCGAAGAAGGAGGAGTAGAAGATTTCCAATGTCTAGAAATTGTGTTACAAGCCACTATCAGACAGTGGTGTAGAATATCCTTCTTAACAGACCGAATGGGGCCGGGGATCATAGAGAGGAAAGCCACCTCCGGTGTCACCTTGAGATTAGTGGCCTGGACCAAAACATTTGTGCCATAGTAAAAAAAACTAATTGAGGTCAGTCTGACATGATTTACCCGCAGTAAAACTATGCTGCTTTGTGTCCAGCAAGTTGTGTGTTTTTAGATGATCACTGATGCTTCATTTTAGGGGTGATTCCAGTTTTACTACTACAGATGTACCAAATTCTTTCTTACTACCCTTCTTGTGGATAGGTACAATATTACTTATATCTCCCGCGCAGCAGAAGCCGGCCAACTGCGGTTCGGCAGTCTTCCTCTCCCACCAATGGCAGCTGAGGTGGGCGGAGGAAACTGCTGTGGCCCAATCGAAGAGGGCACAGACGATGGCAGTGGAGCTTCTTGTTCTCTTCTCCCCGCCGCCGCAGTCTTAAAGTCAGAGCAGTCTTAAAGAGGCCCCCCTCCCAGTCCACATCTTTCTGACGTTATTAATCTGAGTTACCACACTCAGTATACCCGTTGCTTGCGGTCATATTGAGTGGGGCACTAAAATTAATAACGTGCTGGATTAGTCTGACCCTGGGCCCGGGGTCGGCAATTGCCCCCCAAGCCCTTGTGATACCTTTGCAAACGCCCCCCACCGCCGCCGTAAGCATTTAATCTCTCCCCTCTCGGCCGTTCTGCTGCTGCAGCAGCCAAAAGGGGAGAGATTAAGTGCTTGCGGCGGCGGGTGGCGTTTGCAAAGATATCAGAGAGGCCCGGGGGGCAATTGCCACCCTGCTCGCAGGCCTAGTCCACCCCTGGGTCAGACTAATCCAGCACGTTATTAATATGAGTGCCTCACTCAATATGGCCACAAGCGAGGGGCATACTGAGGGGGCAACTCAGATTAATAACGTCCAAAAGATGTGGACTAGGAGGGGGGCCTCTTTAAGACTGCTCTGATCACACTGCTGAGCGATCCCTCTCTCTCCTCCCAACCGCTGCAGCTCCAGCTTCACGAAGCGGGCACTCAGAGGTGGCTCTGATCACACCTGTCAGCATTCCCGCTCTCTGCTCCTGGCCGCTGCAGCTTCAGAGCGGCCTGGAGGAGAGAAGAGGGAGCGATAACGGGTGTGATCAGAGCCGCCTCTCTGAGTGGAGCTGAAGCTGCAGCGGCCGGGAGAAGAGAGAGGGAGCGCAGAGAGCTAGCTCTGGCTCTGGATGGAACACTACCACCGCGGCAAGCGTTCGCTTCTCTTCTCTCTTCTCCTTCTCAGCCACTCTGTAGCTGCAGCAGCCGAGAAAGAGAAGAGAGAACGGAAGCGAGCGAGCGATCGCCGTGGCGATAGTGTCCTATCCCTGGTCCCACCGGTGGCGCACCCCGTCGCTGACATTCCTCTCGCCCCCCCGCAATTTTCACTCGCCAATTGCGAGGGGGCAAGTGGGAATTTTGCAGCCTGCCCTAGACAATACACTCACTTAACCCTTGTAGTGCAGAGGTAGCCCCACTACAAGGGTACGTTTTTTGCCTGGAGTTCAAGCCAGTTAATCTGCTACTTCTTTCTCCAGAAACTCTGAAAATTAAACTGCACACCTAGAAGCAATATGATCCCCCAACGACCTTTTAATACTTTTGAGGATACTGAACAGAAGACATTCTTTAAGTAGTTTGGTGCATCCTGGTCTTGCTCAACATAAGTACTGTGTCCAGTTTTCATTTTTTTTATCCCACAGTATCTGTTCTTCCTGTCATTGATATACCTAAAAAAAGTATAATGAAACACTAAAATGTGGCTTCTCACTTCGAAACTACTCATTGAACAATAAGTCAATACATTTAAATAATGCAAAAAATTAAGCATCATCAGCACTGTGCAATGAGCATGAAGTGAAAAGGGCAGGATTATATATATATATCACCTGACTGGAATTTACTTTACTATACTCAGACCAATACAAGACGTATGACCAGATGTTTAATTCTTATACATCTTTGTTGTAGAAAGGATTACAAGAGGCTGATATCAAGAAAGACGAAGGTACTTATACCAGTTCTAGTTCATTAAATGTCTTTTTTTTTCTTAATATCAGCCTGGAGTTTAACCATTCCAATCAATTAGCACGACATCATCAATATTCTCCAGAAAATACTTGGCAGCAGTCCCCAAAGAGTGTTACCTCAAGTCACAATGTTAACTACTTTGCATTACCGGCAGTCTAAAGAATGAGTGGCTTCTTGGTGGATTTAGCAATTCTTTACTTGAAAAAGCAATGCCCCTGGAGTACAGTTTTGTTATTAATTCAAACATAATCCGATATGGTAACATGTAAATGTAGTTTTCGGATGACATGATAAATTGGTTTCTACTTCAGCTGACACTGTTGGCCAAATTTGTTCACTTAATTACAGCAACCAAAATTGCTGTACACTTAAAACCAGGCTACACGAATGCCTTTCCAAATGATGAATTTAATATGCACTTTTAATTGACTCTTGTTGCTAGATTTGCTCAAAAAGTATTCACTTTGTATACTCAGGAGTTCAAAAAGCATTCAAGTACCTTAACTATTAACAAACATGTATCTTACGTGTGTATAATTTGGCTGTAGATCCTCAAATTGTCTCTGGATTCATGCTGACACTGTCCTTCCTTCTGGAGGGTGGCTACCTTTGTTCCCCATGGTCCCTGTGTGTGTTCTAAAGCATCGATTCTCAACTCGTGGGTCGCGACCCAAAAGTGGGTTGCGACACCCTCTGCAGTGGGTCGCGGTGTCATGTCTGCATAGACCGGCCCATCTGCAGTAGAGCGAAATAGAGAGGGGAATTTGTAGTTCAGTTTGTGAGAACTCCATAATGTAAAACTGTCTCCTCTCCCGGCCTCCCCCGGGCTCTCCGATAAAGTGATATGGCCCGGGGAGAGAAGGGACTATTTTTCACTTTCGGCCGGCGCATTAATATCAGGAGTCGCGGCTCCCGACAATTAAGTTAAAGTTCCGGCCCGGCCAACACTGGAGAGTACAGCAGATATCAATCCGCCGCTGTATCTACTGTACTCTCCAGTGCAAATAGTTCAGTCTGATTGGAATCAGAGAAAGGTAGGCAGGCAGGGAGATGTGCACTGTGGCAGGACAGGGGACACTGATGGATATTATGTATTCGAAGCCCACATAATATCCATCACTGTCCCCTGTCATAATGTATGTTCATTAAATACACAATGAATGTTATTACACAGACTGGGCTCAGAATACATAATGTCCATCAGTGTCCCCTGTCATATTGTTCTCTGTTAGTGCAGAAGCTGTGGGGTGGGGGGCTCCGCTGCAATTTTTTTTACCTGCAACAGAGCCTATGCTAATGCACCCCCCCCCCCAGCTTCTGCACTGACAGGGAACATTATGACAGGGGACACTGATGGTCATTATGTATTCCAAGCCCACATAATATCCATTAGTGTCCCCTGTCGTAATGTCTCCTGTCAATGCAGAAGCTCTGGGGGGCATTAGCAGGGGCTTAGTAGAGAAC
>NW_017306558.1:1221163-1252768 GCF_000935625.1 Nanorana parkeri
GCAGACAGGGAGATGTGCACTGGGGCAGGACAGGGGACACTGATGGATATTATGTATTCCAAGCCCACATAATATCCATCACTGTCCCATGTCATAATGTATGTTCATTAAATACACAATGAATGTTATTACACAGACTGGGCTCAGAATACATAATGTCCATCAGTGCCCCCTGTCATATTGTTCTCTGTTAGTGCAGAAGCTGTGGGGGGGGATTTTTTTTACCTGCAGCAGAGCCTATGCTAATGCACCCCCCCCAGCTTCTGCACTGACAGGGAACATTATGACAGGAGACACCGATGGTCATTATGTATTCCAAGCCCACATAATATCCATTAGTGTCCCCTGTCGTAATGTCTCCTGTCAATGCAGAAGCTCTGCGGGGCATTAGCAGGGGCTTAGTAAAGAACCTGCAGCGGTGCCCCTGCTAATACCCCCCTTCCCTACACAGACCCCCTCACCTCTCCCCCCCCAGCTTCTGCACTGACAGGGGACATTAGGACAGGGTACATTGATGGACATTATATATTCCAAGCCCCCCATAATGTCCATCAGTATATCTTGTCATATTGTCTCCTGTCGGTGCAGAAGCTCTGGGGGCT
The DNA here is from genome assembly GCF_000935625.1 of Nanorana parkeri. Classification (NCBI taxonomy): domain Eukaryota; kingdom Metazoa; phylum Chordata; class Amphibia; order Anura; family Dicroglossidae; genus Nanorana; species Nanorana parkeri. Next base: position 1,221,766 of record NW_017306558.1, read on the forward strand.
TTAGCAGGGGCTTAGTAGAGAACCTGCAGCGGTGCCCCTGCTAATGCCCCCCCCCCCTTCCCCACACAGACACCCTCACCAACCCCTCCAGCTTCTGCACTGACAGGGGACATTAGGACAGGGTACATTGATGGACATTATGTATTCCAAGCCCACATAATGTCCATCAGTATACCTTGTCATATTGTCTCTTGTCAGTGCAGAAGCTCTGGGGTGCATTAGCAGGGGCTTAGTAGAGAACTTGCAACGTTGCCACTGCTAATGCTTCTGCACTGACAGGGGACATCATGACAGGGGTCACTGATGGACATTATGTACACCACCAACCGCCATAGTTTTCGTGGTTCCCTTCTCCTTTGGGGGACTCGGGACCATTGCAGTTCATTCAGAATAGAGAGCGGGAGCAGGCCGGTTCTGATCTGCTGTACTGACAGTGTTTCCTGTCTCAGCAGTAACAAGCTAGGCTGCACGGGAGATGGAGCACAATGCTGTGCTTGATCACCTGTGTTGGAGTGCAGGGGAGACATTAGGGGTCATTAGACCCCAGATGTTTCCATAAAGAGAACCTGTCACCTCAATACAATATCACATAGGAGCTTGTTAGCTCCTATGTAATAGTAATAAAGTTAAGGGGGAAAAAATTAAAGTCATAAAAAATAATAAAATAAATATTTAAAAATTAAAACCAACCCCACCATTTGCATGAGAATAAACATGCGTGTGTGGGGCATTCATGTGTATGCACCAAACATGTTAGGTATCACCGCGAACGTTGGAGTGAGAGCAATAATTCTCGGGCCATAATTCATGGTTAACGCTAAACTGATGACCTGTACAGGCTTTTAAAACGTCACCTATGGACAATGTTGTGAAGCATAGTTTTTCGCCATTGCTGAGGTGCATGCAATTTTAACACTTGACATGTTTGGTATCTATTTACTCAATGTAACTGCATTTTGTATATGTAACCAAAAATGTGACCATGTGTCACATTGTTATGCCTGATAAAGGGACTGCATCTGGCTCCTGTCAGTCATTACGGTGCCACCCCCTCTGATGGTATCTGTGAGGGCCACACATCCCTTGTGACGCCCCTGCCTGCAATACTGCCCCTACCCCCTACTAAAGCTCCAAACCCCCACATACCCCCCACAATACAATTCCATACCCCCAATAATGTTTAAAATGTGCATATATATATATACACACGTTGCTTAATAGTGCACACGTTGTTTTGTGTAATAAATGAAAATGTCTCAGAAATTAATCATTTTTGGGTCACGACTTAATGACCAAGGAAAAATGTGGGTCCCGAGGTTTCACAGGTTGAGAACCACTGTTCTAAAGTATCCACCACTCCAAGCTTGTTCCAGGATTAGTAAACTAAATGTTCGATTATAATCCATCATAGGAGTGAGCTTGGAGCGCTGGTTACTTTACAACACACACTGGGACCATGGGGAACAAAAGTAGCCACCCTCCAGAAGGAAGGACAGTGTCGTCACCAATTCATAGATGATTTGAGGATCTACAGCTGAGTGATACACAAATATGCTGCACTTTTTATTACGGTACTTGAATGCATTTTTAAGATTCAACTCCTGAGTTTAGTTTCACTTTAAATAGTGAGTTCACTACTTGCATAAGTTACATGACTAACAGCCAATGTGTTTTTACTGTGTGAAAGTTATTTGCAGGGCCAGATTTCCTCAAGGCCACCGAGGCCCGGCGTCAGGGAGTAGAGGGTAGGCAGGGGTATGGAATTCCTATCTCCCGCCATCCGGGACATGCAGTTCTGGGTGCCGAGCAGGTAGTTGTTTTCTACATTTAGACTTGCTTTGGGCAAGCAGGGCTAAATGTCAGTGGGGAACACTGAGATGGGAGAGCTGTACTTGCAGCCTTCCCACCTCAGCTGTCACAGGAGAGCCAGCACAGTGCTGTGCTCAGACTCCTGTATTGGAAGTGACAGGTTCAATAAAGATAACCTGTCACCTCCAAATGCTATCACGCAGGGGCTTATTAGCTCCTGTGTGATAGCAATAAAGTTAAGTGAAAAAAATAAAAATAAAAGAAATGATAAAAAATACAAAAGTAAAAAATAATAAGATAAAAAAATCATAAAAAGTAAAAGATAATAAGATAAATAAAAATGTAAAACGGTAGAAAAATAAATAAAAAAGAAAAAAGTGATAAAAAAAAAAAAACCAACCCTGCCACCACCGCCATCTGGTTGCCATTCTCCATTGGGGGGTGGGGGGTGGCGCATTGAGGAACCTGGCAGCAGATAGAGTAAATTCGGGCTCTGGTTTTATCTTAACTTTATTTAACTGTATTTATGTACAGTCATGGCCAAAAATATTGGCACCCTGCATTTCTGTCAGATAATGCACCAATTTGCGCAGAAAATTGTTGCAATTACAAATGTTTAGGCATTCTTATGTTTATTTCTTTTGTTTGTATTGGTATGTCAGAAACTGACACAGGTACCTGCCTGAGTGTTGTGTGACTTCAGCAGAGTCACACAACACTCAGGCAGGTACAATCATTGCCAGAACACCTGGAATTAAACAGATAGATGCCAACTATAATTCAACCAGACTGACTACAGCTCTGGCAGTCACTCAATTTCTAGTAGCCACTCCACTAAACGAGGTAGGGGCTACACTGAAATTGTGGTCGTATAAGCACCCTGGTTATATTTTTTCCTTTACTGTTCACAGCGTATGGGCAAGGAACAGCTACATTCAACTTTCTTGCACCATCGAGGCGTTCACAACTAGAAGTGTCTGCATTCTTGAAAGGTTGCCCCAGTTGCCTGAAGAACTCCAGGGGGAATGTAAATGACAAGAAGATGAGAAAGGAAATGGCTGTGCAAACATTTATAGATATCACCAGCACATCAAAAATAAAAAATAGACTATATATAGCTTGGTGTTGTACATTGTCAATGCGAAGCCTGACGAAAGGACCCTGTGCGGCCCCGAAAGCACTTGTTTCATGACAAGAATCTCCAATTAAGGAATTTTGCTGGTGACATCTATACACGTTTGCTGATACTGGCGGCACCATCCGCAGTGACTGCGAGCACTCCTTCATTATACGGGGCATTCGGTAAGGAGTGCGAAAAGCAAGTTGAATAGGAAATGGCTGTTCGACGCGGCCTGTCACATAGTTGGAAGTTTCATTACAGACATTGCTTGAAAGAGAGCATTTCTCAGCATCGGTAAATGAGTCATTTCAAGCAGAAATGAAGAGACGACCAAGGATGGGTGTCCCCTCACCATTTACTTGCCCAGATAGATGAAATGCTGAAAACTGGAGTTGCGCTTCAACACCTGGGCACTTCAGACCAAAGAATCTACTTTAGGGCCAACATTTTAAAGGTTAATTATAACAGCTAGGTTGGAAGATAGTTTATTTTCTCCCTATGTCAGTGTTGGGACTAGAGTGCCATTGAGTATAGTGTACCTGTCACAGATATACATTGATGCTACCAACACACAGATTGTAAGGAAGGTCGGTTGGCAATTGGATTGCCTCCTTACATTCATCTAAAATTCATGACCAGCATTAAGAGGAGAGGGAAGTCTATTATTTAGTCATCATCTCAGCTTTATTCTGCTGATGTCCACATGTGAATTTTCTTTATATGATGTCTTTCTTTATAACACCAGGTTTAAAACTGCTTTTATTACCTTTTTTTTTTCTGTGCGCTTGCAGAATCTTAATAAAACAAAAAGCCAAATTAAATGTGGCAGATTACAAGGAGTGCATTTTCAGTTGTTGTGTTGCTTTAATGACCTCTGTTGCCTTCCTGTGAACAGTTTTATTACACATTTGCAAAACATCAAGCAGGACTAGTTCTAAATATTGAAATTAATATAAAAATGTGTTCATTCTGCAGTTTTCATCTTATAATTGTTTTTACTGCTCACCTTAGAATGCAGTTCAGATTTTTCCCCTGGGAGCAACAATACCTATTCCTCTACTTGTTTACTGGTGCACTGTCTCCCCTGTGTTCCTAATGACACCTTTAGTTTCTTGAATCTGACACTATGTCTGGGTAATTGGTACTTGCCACCTTTAAACTACAGCTACTTCAGTCACACAAAGACTCTTTAGAAGCTCACATCCCACGATGACAAAAAGTCCACCTGCACCGCAAATTGCATTGCGCGTTTAAAGAAACAATTAAAAACAAAACATCTAATAATTATAACAATTCTTCAGCATATTTTTCTGCTGAAGCACATTAAAGTGGACCTGGACTCAAAAAGTGAAGATTTGCTGTTATACATCTAGGAATCTCAAATATCAGCCGTGTACTCATACATCCCAACTGTACTGCAAGTGACACACATAAACCTCAGGACAAAATATAATTTTTAAAAACTCTTCCATTACATATGCTTTCTGTCCGAGTCTACCTTAAAGAAGAACTTAATTTTAACACTTGGGGGCTACTAAGCAATCAGCAATTGTTGAGACAACAAACACTTTGGTCAGGTGTATGTAACATACAGCACAGCATACAGAGTACACCAGGCAGGATTATGTAACCTAGTACCTCTTATATTTCTGGTCAGTGGTAGAAAAAATGCCCGACGTCATTGGTAAGTTGTAGAAAAAAAATATGTGTAGTTGCTGGTGGTCAGTGTGAGAAAATACTTGGTGTTATTGGTCAATAGGAGGAACAATACCCTGACTTTAGAGGTAGGAGAAATTGCACAAGTGTCAGTGGTCAGTGGGTGGAAAAAAAGGCCCCGGCATCAGTGGTAGGAAAAGGATGCCCTGGAGTCAAGAACTTAGAACAGTCCCCATTAACGTTTAGACCCCATATCTGCTGCCTAATTTATACCTCAGATCAGACCCCCTTAACATTGAAACTCAAGTTCAGACCTCCTTAACATTCAGACCTCAGATCATCCCCCCCTCCTTTACATTCAGATCCCAGAGCAGCTCCCATTTAACTTTCAGACCCCAGATCCCCCAGTTAACATTGCCCTCTTCAAAACAGCACCCATTATCAGTAACTGAGCCCATGTGAATCTGTATGCTGTTGGAGGGTACCATTGCTGAATGGAAATGGCTATGTTTGACTGCATATCAGCAGCATCATACCCGTCACAAGCGGGCTTTATTGTCTGCTACAATCCAACACTTTCCCACATGCATATTTAGGATGCGTTAGCTTAGTCCCAAAATAGAGAGGGGATACTGTATTCCAGGATGGGGATGTTGGGATAACCATATTTTCTTCAGGGCGGATCACAAGAGCATTGGATGTCCTAGAAATGAATGGCTGCAGGCAAGACCTCAGACCAGTGTGGCTGATAAGAGTACACTAAGGTCTGGGAATAGACATCCCTTGTAGCTGTGTGTCATGTGATGTCTTTGTCGCATGACCCAAAACAGGAAGTGGGGATAGATTTCCCCTCTCTCTTGTGAGGATGGGTTGTTCAAGCATGGGGTGAGTCCACAGGACTCCGGGATTAAGTTCTGCAATTCTAAAAAAGCCACAAGCCACTTTACCTCTATGCTGTTCTGGGCCACCCCTCACACTCATTACACTACATGATTATGACATGGTGTGGGCCTGTGGAACTCCTGGATTAAGTTAAAATCCCTGGACAGTCCTGAGGAAATCGGGACAGTTGGGAGTTATGGTGTACTTCTTGGTATGTGACTGTGCCTAGGGCCCATGTGTCTAGAGCCACTTAGCTTTAAATCTGCAGTATGAGATTAAGGCACTGCTGCCTATACTAGTCTCAGGAAATATGGGTGATGTCACTACTGTGCTGCCCACTGTTCTCAAAGACTGGGCTCTCAAATCAGTAAGCAAAGTCCTGCCTCTACTAAGATGGCCACCTCCACATAGAGACACATTGCAGAACAAAGCATGATAATTCAGTTCTGGGAAAAGATTAACTGCTGGGCAACCACAAGCAATGATGATGACTAGTCGGTTGTCCTCTGCTTGACTTTTTTTTGGGCAGAGCTTTCAGGTATTATTCCTTGACACATGGAATTAGATATGTGGTTACTGGTTCTCACCAGTGTTGGTTATGTGTTTAGATGAAACACTGAGATCTTAAGGAATGCTGAATTAAGTTTTACTTGCTTAGCAGGACATTACATGTATGTATACAGTAATACAGCATTAACAGGAAACAGAGAGAACTTATAGAGATAAGAACTTCCTGTGTATATATCATAGACAAACATGCATACAAATACTAGCATAGACCAGCATTGCACCACAGTACCATTTAGTGTTTGAAGATATTAGTACAGTATATGCAACAACCAGAACCATCAGTTCTGGTGAGAACCAAATCCTTCTGGTGTGAGCAGAACAAAACTGCTTTGTATTTATAAAATTTTGCACTTCTGTGAAGGGTCCACGTTTTATCTGGATTAATAAGTAAGTGACGGCCTCTTTGTAAATTAAACAGTTTTGTTGGTAGAGGTGGATGACTGCTGTCCCAAGTAAAAAAATTAGACATGTGCGATTCGTTTCGTTCCGAATCGAAATTCGGACGAATTTTCGTAAATTCGGACATTCGGATGTATCCGAATTCCGAATTACAGACATAACGAATGCAAACGAATCCGAATTTCCATTTCCGAAATTCGGTAGCGTTCGCACGAACGTTCGTTTCGTTTTCTGTTCTTATTCGTTTCTTATTCGTTTCGTTCGTTGGAGCAAAGTGACATTATAGAAGGAGAAAAATATTTTTTCCCCCTCAAATGTCACTTTTGCTGCAAACGAACGAAACGAATAAGAAACGAATAAGAAACGAATAAGAACAGAAAACGAAACGAATGTTCGTACTAACGCTACCGAATTTCGTCCGAATCCGAATTCCGAATCCGAATTGACTTTCACACCCGAATCCCGAAAAACGAAATAACACAAATCCGAATTTAAAACGAAACAAATTTTTTGGCAGTGCACATGTCTAAAAAAAATGCAGTTATGAAAAGTGGTATGTCTGATAACATAAAACATGGGGCTGATAAACAAATTCCTTTCATTAACTCATGACTATTTTCCAATTTGTATTGCTTTTATTCTAGTAAAGCGCCCACTTATTGAATCAATTTGCTGTTTTTGAAAACATTTTCTTGGCCTGTGCTGAAATTCATTTATAGCAAATGAATGATACTTTGAGGGAGGTCAAATCCAATCATGCAGAGCCTGTTTGCATATGGCTAGCGAGTTACAGCTCTAATGTTCAATAGCTTTTCCTCTTAATATATTGTGTACAATAGACACATATGGTATTCCTCCTACTCTACACTCAGCACTACAAAAAGATCTTTTTTAATCAAACAAAGCTTGCTGTTTGAGAAGATATTGCTGTGTACAGCAACACTACAGATAAAATGTACCGTGAAGTAAGATGCCAAATATGTTAATGCCCAACTCCAGGCACATTTTGTTTAGTTATGAAGAGAGTGGGGAAGAATTAAAATATTTTTACATTTCTGACTGTGATTCCAGTGGGAAGATTCTTCCTTCTTTCATATTCCTGTGAAAATTATAGAAGGAGTGTGGAAAGGGGAAGGGGGGGCAGCAATTAAACATTGTCAGAAATTCGAATCCCTCCCCACAGTAAAACTACTACATACTAAAATGTGCTATTGATTTTGTTTGTTACCTCGTTGGAGATCTCTCCCCATAGGAAGACATGTAGCAATAAAATCCTGAAAGAAACTGTAATCCTTGACATGAATGTAATCAAGCACAGCAAAACAGAACTATTTATATACTGACAAAAAGGCTTTCAGAGCAGGAATTTGTACAAAATAGGTGTACGTGGGAACATATATTTTACAAGCATGTGGTATCTGTACAGTTTATTGAATAAATTGACAAAAATCTTTCAGAGTACATGGGAACATACAGTATATCATACAAGCACAAAACATCTTTATAATGCATTGAATATATTGACAAAAAGACTTTCAATGCAGGAATTTCTACAAAATACATGTACATGGAAAATATATATTTTGACAGGCACATAGTTTCAACATCAGTAGCAGTCAGCTCAGTATTATATTGAGAAGTCAGCTCAATATTATATTGAGACTATTGCAATATAGGTACAAAAACTATTATAGAAAACCACATTACCTAAATTTGTACATTGGTACACATTGTTTCTCTACTATAAACTTAATGACAAACAGAGGACAACAATCAAATCTACCCAAGCACCTGGTATGAGAACAGGAACACACACTCGCAGGTATTCACAAAAGGGTGAAGAGTTTGGAGAAGGCAGGAGAAGTGAACAATCTAGGACAAAATAGCTGAATTGGAAAGTCAACTGAATTGGAGAATATTTCTAAATCAGCTATGTTGCCCTATATTTTTGTTCACTTCTCCTGCCTTCTCCAAACTCTTCACCCTTTTGTGAATAACCCTGCCGGTGTTTCAGGGGGCAAAAAACTATTTTTCAAAGAGTTCTCACCTCTGCAGATTATGTCTGGTCTCTGATATAGGGGGTTGAACATGCCTAATAGCTTCCTCTGGGCAGCCGATTGTGGTGTACATGCTGGCGCCACAAACAGCTTTAGTGTGACGTCACTTCTCTCTTTAAAAATAGTGGCACTTTGCACCCCTTGTTCAAACCCTTAGGTTCTAATATGTTCAATTTGTAATTTGGAACATAAACAGGCCACGTCACCACTACAGGGTGACCATTTAACCTCCTATTGAAAGGTTAGTCCTAAAGTGGAACTAAATTATGACCAGCATACTGGCCCATTAGGGTACACTTACCTCTCAGTGTGCCCTCCTCATATGAAGAGAGGTCCAGGCTCCAAATAGATGAGAGATATCACCAGCACACTGGAATAATGTCATTAATTTATTTTCATTCCAGTGTGCTGGTGACATATTTCATCTATTTGGATAGAAGTGTGCTTGGATATACATTGGTGGTTCAGGCTCCAGTCACTTCTCCGTCTTATGCTGCCCTCACCTTCCATGCTGTTTCTTTTTGGTCCTTCAGTGCTCCTTGTCAGCCATTGGATGGTTACTGACGATGTAACTCCTGTACTATATTTATCATGGGAAGAGGAATAAGAGCACAAACAGCACCGGTATTTGCATATCAACAGTTCTTGCCATTTGTGTATGTTAAAGTGTTTGTAAACTCTAACGGGTCTATTCACAAAGCTGCCGAAGAATCTGGCCGTTGCTTTGGCCGATCCTTCGGCTAGCTTCGGCCCCAGGACCCCTTCGGTTCAGGAGAACCGAGGGGGTGCTGTACGGGCTATTCACAATAGCCCGTACAGCTCCCGATCACGGCCGAGTGGCTCAGTCGAGCCGATCGCATATGCCTCGGCTCGGCTGAACCGTGCTGAAAGCCGGGCGGAGCCAGCCATGATCTTACGGCTGGCTCCGGCCACTTTCAGAGAGATCAGCGTCCCTGGTTGCTAACCAGTAGAAAGGCAGAACCAGCCGATTTCAACCAGCCGAAATCACCCGTACCAGCCTGAAGTGAATAGCCGAACAGTGTTCGGCTCACTTCACTTCTGATCGGTCATTCACTCGGCTGCCCGCGGCAGCTTTGTGAATAGACCCCTAAGTCTATTTATTCAGTATGCTTGGCATCATCCCTCATTGTAAACAATTTTCTTTAGCATTTTTTTTGTGAATCTGTTGCAAAGTATCTTACTTGGAGATGTTACCAGTAACAGCACTTTCTTTGCAGGCCACTGTCTCACAATTAGTGTCAGCGCCAGCCTTCTGGGGTAGCTCCTTTAGACAGCCATTGGGATGCCTATGTGATAGACCTGTTAGGCAGCCTAACAGGCAACTGAAGGCACACACAATAGCCTGACAATACTGCTTCTAACTGTAAGGCAGTGGCTTGGCATTGTCATTGCAACAGGAAGTGCTGGCACTGGTAGGATGTCCAAGAAAAACAAAAACAAATTCACAAAAAACAAATTGCTGGAGAAAACAGTATACAGTGACATATTCAAACATACTGAGAAATATATTTGGGGTTTACATACATTTGAACTACTTTCAGATACATAAAGTAGCATACTGGCACATAAACTGTCCCAGGTCTAATCAGAGTTTCTGCCATCTTGTAAACTATTATCTCCCTTTCAACCTTTGATTGCTGTTTTGTTTCCTGCTGCCCAGCCGTAGTATCCTGGTACTTTTTTCTTATTTACCAATATGTCCTTAAATATTGTTATCAAATATTAATAGTGTTAGGATCACAACATTCTAAATTATTTAACAGACAAGCTCTGCTTTTGGTATCTTATAATGAGCACATGAAAGCTGATGCAGACCAATATGCCTTACTCTGGAACCCCTTCCTAAGAGGAGCACAACAATAAAGTGACAAATAAGGTCATTCACTGTCTTCCCATCCTCACCAACTATAGCTGTTTTCAGGCTTTTGCCCATGTTGTATCCTGTGTTACAGAAACAAAAACCAGTAGGAATATATCTTGGTGATGATAAATAAAAATGTTGGACACTGTGGCTAATGTGAAACAAATAGCAAAGATTAAAGTGAGGACAGAAATACATCTAAGTGAGCTGCCATTGCTCACTTAGGTTTTAAAAGTGCTTGTCCCAGAGCTGACTCTGATCTTGGCTTCAATACCTAGAGGATCACTGACCTGGAACAAGCATATAAATGTAAGGATCAGGAGCAGGCTGAGGCAGTAGGAAAGGCACCCACTTTGGGTGCTGTGCTGGGGGGACGCTGTTGATGCTGGAGTCCCTTCTTCCACTGCATTGAGCCGGCCAATTCTTGCACTGTGTAGGACCAAGTTATTAAACTGATGGCTCAGTCCTGCAGATTACAGAAGGGCAGTATGGCTGCTACAGGCAGTATGACTACTACTGCAGATTGCACAGGGACAGTATGGCTACTACTGGCAGTATGGCTACTACAGCAAATCACCACATTATGGCCACTTGATGGAGCTAAGGAGCGTGAGAAGTAAATGATTACTCCCTATGTTCCTCAGCTCCGTTTAGTAGTCATGATTCAGTATTTACCTGATATTACATATGTGACAGATGCGGTCCAAACCCACGTCACCAACATGCGACTATACGCAGCTCTGAACATGCTGGAAGGTTAATTGGACTCTGTCTAAACTGGCCCTGTATGCATGTGAGATAGAGTCCTTAGATTGTAAGCTCCGTGTGTGCAGGGACTGAGGTGAATGTGCAGTATGTAAAACTGAGTAAATTGTCCGTGCTTTATAAATACCTGTAAAAAAATGAATAAATATATATGTGTATATATATATATATATATAGATATATATATATATATATATATATATCTATATATATATATATATGGCAGGCAAGGGAAATTAGCAAAAACTGCAGTTTATACAACTTTTTAAAGACGCATGATGCCACTGCTGTGAGAACAAGGGATCTGAACTCTCTTATGTGGTTTGGGTGCTGTTTTCACATATAAGAATGCGTGCCTTAGCACACAAGCGGGCTTATTGATCTACTGTAGTATAAATAAATTATCCACAATAGTATAAATTAGTCATTTTTTTTCTGTGTTTGCTGTGCTGTTGAAGTTTGTTTTCCCAGAGTTTTGTTATCCTTCAGTTCAAACAATCAATCTTTGCTACGTGCATGTATTCTCTAATTGATAGATTTCCTTCTTGCTCATTTGTCTGTATTGATTCACTTCCAAATACCATATGAATTTGTCACCATTTCAGGAGTCCTAAGGGTCAGCCAGAGACACATCTATGTTTGCATGGGTTAAAGCTGACACTGTGAAATCCAATAAAATATGCAGCATTACTGTGTGATAAATAAATATTTATTACAATGTGAGGCATGATACGGTTTACTTTGATGATAGATCTATTGATTCTAATTACAACATGCTTCTTACCAAGCTATTCAAGGTAAGGTAAAATATTTTGGATGCATAGTCACAATCTGGTATTTCCTGGCGCTAACCTGGCAGCCGGATTTCCCACAAGGCCAGGGCTGGATTTCTGGGGCGGCAGGGAGCAGAGGGGCCGCACGGGTGTAAAATTCCTATCGCCCGAAGCACGAGACATGCAGTTCCGGGTGGGTAGCTGCTACTGCAGGCAAGCAGGGCTAAATGTACAACGGAGAAGAAGCTCGTTCGTTTACAAGTCGGCCGATGTCGGCGAGATTACCTCTCTCCCTGCCAGCCGGAGATCCTCTCTTCAGGATGGAGAGAATGTAGCAGAGTGGGGAATGTCTATTCTCCGCTCTGCTCTGTGTAAACAGTGAGAGGGGAGAGCTGCACTCGCAGCCTTAGCATCTCAGCTGTGCTGGAACTCCTGTAAATAAAAAACGTACCCTAGCTTTTTCGCCGTCTGAGCAAGCATGTGTGGGATGGTGGGGTGGTGGTCAGGTGCTGGTGGTGCATTTTCTGAGGGGGATAGGGGGTGTTGGGTGGGTGCTGTATAGGTGCATGTTTTGGGGTGGGGGGGTTCAGGTGCTGCAGGTTCCAGTAGGAAGGGTATGCTGGCTCCAGCTCTGGCCAGCGTCCAGCCCAGCACACATACATCTCTGGCTGGGCAGGACGCCAACCAGAGCATTGCAGGTTCCTAAGAGCTTCAGCCAGGTAGAACCATACTAGACTTGCTTTGGCTTTGGAAGTATAATGATGTCCACAGATTGATCCATTGGAGAAAAATGATTTATTATTAAATTGCAATGGAGGAAAAAACTGAAATTACCGGACCCCATGTTGGCCTATAGAGAATCAGATGCAAATGAACATGTGTCAGTTTACATCAGATTACCCCCAATCCAGCATGATCAGATGAAAAGAAACACTGTTCCATTTGTTTTTCAGGACCTGGCCGCAGCTGGGGGTAACTGGATGTAAATGCACAGCCATCTATTTAGATGCGGATGCCCATAGACTGGCATTGGACATTTGATCGGGCCCGTCTGAAAAACCAACAGGTGGACCTGATCGGACTGCCTGTCTGAAAGGGGCCTAAACCAGTCATGACTGAAATACAGGAGCTGCAATTGCTGACCTGTTTTAGAAAATACTACTTGCCTGACTGTTATGCTAACCCATGATCTCCAATATCTTGATTCACTAACCTAAACAAGGTTTTGTAGCAGAAAATCAGAAGTCCTTATATGCAACAAGTTAAAAGTGTGTTTCCCTATAGTTCTCTTTAGGGTCATGGGAGGACATATACTAACCACGTCCCGTGACCCAATGCCCTTGTTTTACCTGATGAAGGGGTTCCTGTGTGTCCCTGAAACGTCGCACTAAGTGTGTTATTTTGCTTTTGATGTACGTCAATAAATAGACGTAATCGATTTTCTATTGGAGTGCCGGTGTCTATTTCTTTTCTCCAATGCTCAGTATATCGCGGGCTATTGCGGTATACTGAGAGCGCCGTCGCCGGGAAAGATCCCGACAATACTGTCGAGATCCACCCAGCTGCGTTAGTGACAGCTGGCTCTGCCTATCTAGAGGCAGAGCCAGCTGTGTCCTCCTCCTCCCCGTCTGTTCGGAGAGGGGTAATCCCTGTAGGGACCGGTGACTGGAAGTCACCGCTCTCTGCAGGGAGATGATAGGAAAGTGAACGAGCAATTGTATGTGTTCGCTCACTTGCCGATCGCTAGAGCCGACCTGTGACAGCTTCTCTGTCACAGGTCGGCTCTAACTATGGGGATGAGTGGAAATCACTGATCTCATAGTTCTCCTCTAAGACTTAATGTCTCATAGAAGTGAAGATAGTTGGGTTAGCATACCAGCCAAGAAACTAGCATATTTAGTAGGAGAGATAAGCAATGGCAGCCGCGTGTTTCTTTCCTAATTGATTCCCATTTAAAAGCAATTCCAGGCAACAAGTTAAAGTAATCAGTGAGCTACAAATGTATTTCTGCATGCTTCCGCTGTGCTAAGATCAAAACATTGACTTAATTCACCTTAATCTAAGTTCTCTGTAATCCACTGCAGTCACAGCTTTGACAGACCACCTCACAAGGTCACTAGTATTATGGAAGAAATGTACTTCTTGAAGTCTGTGTTTTGTACTTTCCTTGCTGCATTCTTGTTCTAGATATGTAAATCTGAAATGCTAGGGTATGCCCGGCAGCTAGGAATTTCAGAAGGAGGTTAGCAATGCCTCCCTACATTTCTTTAATTACAGGTTTCCTTGAACTGTTTATTTGATTTCAGACTAGTATCAGTTCTTTGTCAAGCCAGTAGCTTTAGAAAGGACTGATACTAGTCTGAATTGTCACTGTACAATGGAGTGAATTGTATTTTGTTCTGTTGCTGCCATACATGCATTATAAGAGCTATTTTATATTTTCAAATTGGAAGTCCCACGGTGCAGGTCACTTATGGAATTGATGTGAGTGTAGGAGTGCCTGCGCTGGCTATTGAAATGAGAAGTTGGAGAAAATGAATAAGTGGCACAAATTTAAATCTGTACACTCTCTATACAGGCTTGTATCAAGATTCAAGACACAGATTACATAGAAAATTAAAGGCTCACAAAAAGTGGACATTCTTCAGAGTACATAGACATATAGCATGTAGGATACTAAAAGAGAACAAGAGGTGTACTGACAGACATTGTTTAATATTTAGGTATCTGGCAATATAACTGCTTAAATTATTTGTGATTTAAAAAGGTGATATGAAATAAGTCATTGCTTAGCCTGAACATACATAATTATTTACACTATGCTGGACTGTAAGGTAACATAACAATTGTAGATACTATAAAACACATTGGTAGATACACTGCCTTAAACTGGCTATACACTGAGCGACTTTTGGCTGGTTCATCAAAATTCATCAATGGATTCATCAGTGGGTGGCCCTATCTGTTGCCCAGAGGCACATCTACAACAAATTGTGCCCCTGGCGTCTCCTCTAGCTCCTGGCAACCAGTGACATCACTGGTTACTGGGAGCTGGGTGGGACACCGGCCAGAGCGTCCTTGGTTGCTAAAAGCTGGCCAGCTCTTAGCAACCTGGGATGCTCTTGCCGGTGTCCCACCCAGTCCATGGCAAACAGTGACATTGCTGACCCTTGGAGTGGCACTCCGGTCTTCACATTGCATCCATGGTATGTGCCATATCCAGGATATGGCACATATGGCACCTCCTTTCCAACATCCTTCAAATGAAAAATTGAAGGAGCCAGTCGGAACATTATTGGCTGAACAGCCCCTACATCCATTCAGATGCAGGCACTGTTTGGGTATTTTGACAGCCAGTGGGGCCAGCTGTCAAAATACAATAGCCGCAGTGGGAGATGAATTCATCCACACTGTTTTGCATGGATGGGGGTATCTGTTAGATTTTTTTCTGCCCAGCCAGAAACTGAACGAAAAGAATCTACTAGTGTATATCCAGCTATTCTTTATACAGTAGGTACTGGAAAGAGCAGTGAGGTGCCATAGCTCATAACAACCAGATAGTGCTTATGAATTTATTTTAGTCAGGGCATTTAATAATGATTGCTAGATAATGATTGATAGATGGCTATAGGTTACACCCTAAAGCAGGATATCATAGCCATTGCTCAGGGGCCAGCTGACTCTGTAGGAAGCTAAATGTTTCAAACATTAAGGAGCAGAATCCATTGTAAGTGATTTCTTTTACATTTGAAATAACTGATAAACCTTTTGACTTTAATATCACTTTAGATAACATGTACAGGTCTTGTCCTTTTTCCCAGCCTGCTAGCATATGACACACTAGTGCTGTCTCCTACTCTCCCATTCTGAGCTCTGCTTTGTAGGGGATTACAAGAGGCTGATATCATGTTTAATTCAGATACTTACGCCACTCACATTAAGAAAAACGAAATATAATGATGTATCAATGAATGTAGAGTTGCATTACTTGTGTCTCTTTTATATCTGGTTGAGTTTAGTTTTATATGAGGGCTCCAGTATTCAGCAAGTAAGTACTCTGAAGCACCTCTCCTCACTTTCCTAACATTCTGTTACGGGCTGTCTATATTAATATACTCGCTGACATGTCATTTTACTGTAACATGGAAAGTAAAATGAAGCTGTTAAGCAATACACTGCGGTCCTTATAGGTAAATAGGATATCATCCTGAGACGTTGAAAGGGCAGAAGAGTAAAATTATTTTCATGGCACAGTTTCCTCGCCTGCATATGACAATACACTCTGCTGAGCTGACAGCTCCTATGCAGCAGGGGCTTAGAACGTTTCCATGGTTTCTTGCTGCTGTTTCAATGATTGCGGCATGTCCATCTGTTACTGTAGCAGTGAAATAGAATTACCTTCTTGTCCTCAGAGCCAGACAGGGAGATTATCAACCCTTTCAGCTCTGGAGAGGTCAAATACTTTTTGGAAGCACTTAAAATAAACACATTTCATATAGCGGTGTCCAAGTGTATCTTAAGCCTATGGAAAATGAAATGCTATAACATAGGACAGTGTAATACTAAACTTTGCAAAGAGCTTTCATTACCTAATTAGTTTGCATTTGAAGTATCTATTATGACCTTCTGAAAATGTCCACTGTTGATAGATGACATGGGGGTCAGGTTGCCTTGAATGATTTGTTACCTAGGTCTCCCAGTGGCTTCTTAGATTTCATGGACTCCAGTGATGAGGTCCTAATACTGCATTTCCAGTTCCTAAGTCCCGTTATTAGAGTGTCTTTCTATAGTATGCAAAAATAAAATCAAAATACAAAGTGGCTTAGTGGTTAGCACTCCTGCCTTGCAGCACTGGGGGTCCTGGGTTTAAATCATGGTCAGGACACTATCTGCAAGTGATTTGGGTGGGCTTAAAGAAGACCCCTTTCTTGTAATATCTATCCTCGTCCGAATTCACCTAAGTCAAGTTGTCATGCATGCACGGGAAGAATCAGACTGACACGCTGTATCAGATGCAAAGATACTTCTGCTTTATTACACAGGTCACAAAGCTTATATAGATTGAGGAAGGGGAGTTCTCGTGGTTAGTATGGATACATGCTTCAATGCTTTATTAGGTATTGCGTTTAGTACAGAGTTCCTTATAAGGTGTTCTTCTATATCTTCCTATTTCATCTTTACTCTTGTCAACAAGGGCGTAGGACAAAATGGAGGCGCCATCTTAGTTTCTTCAAGCTGCACATGAAGGGAGGGGTTGAAGGGCTGGAGAGTAAAATATCTTATCTTTACTTAAGGAAAATGCCACACATATAGATAAACATATCAGAAGAGAACAATGGACATTTTATATCATGTTTTATATCCATCACAGAAGGAGTTTGCATGTTGTCCCTGTGCTTGTGTGGGTTTCCTCTGGGTACTGCGGTTTCCTCTCACACTTCAAAGACATGCTAGAAGGTAAATTGGCTCCTTTCTAAATTGGCCCTATATGTGAGAGAGGAACCTTAGATTGTAAGCTCCTTGAGGGCAGGGACTGATGTGAAAGTGCTGTGTAAATCGGCACTATATAAATACCTGTAATAAATAAATAAAATGAGATCCCCTTTTAATGGCCATGGCAGGATGGTATAGCTGTGCTTGCCCCCAGGGAGGATTACATTGATTTTGGTGTAATTGATTTCAACATATAAATTACTGATTTCAAACCAGCAAATTTTGTAAAAGGAAGAACTCGGCAGATTTTTTTAAAAGGAGAAACTCTTAATTTACTCATTTAGTTGCTTAGCTGAAATTACTTGTTTTATCTTTATACAAATGTGTTTTTGTGGGTGTATTTTGGGTAACTTGGGGGGTTATTCACAAAGCTGCCAGTGATGAGGTCCTAAGAGTCTTCTATGCAGGTCCCAGCCAATGAATAACAACTG
This sequence comes from Nanorana parkeri, assembly GCF_000935625.1. NCBI lineage: Eukaryota > Metazoa > Chordata > Amphibia > Anura > Dicroglossidae > Nanorana > Nanorana parkeri. The sequence continues at coordinate 1,239,603 of NW_017306558.1, forward strand.
GGCTCCACCCAGTTGTTATTGTTTAATGGAGAACTATGAGGTAAGTGCTTTTCACTCACCTCATAGTTCTAGCCGACCTGTGACAATGAGACTGTCACAGGTCGGCTCAGTAGATCGGGAGGTGAGCGAACACATACCGGGTTCGCTCACCTCTCGATCCGGTCACGGCTCTCTGCCGTGACAGGGGGAGGGGCTGGATTCCCCTCTCCCCGCTCCGATCTGCCAGCGCTGACTGGCGTAACGGACGGGGGAGGGGGCGGGTACAGCTGGCTCTGCCTCTAGATAGGCAGAGCCAGCTGTCACGCAGCTGGGCGGATCCCGTCATCTAAGTCGGGATCCGCTCCGGCTGCGGCGTCTCAGTATACCGCGAGCTGTAGCTTGCGGTATACTGAGCTTAGGGTAACGGGAGGACGCTAGTTTGTGTCCTCCTGTTACCCTAAGGAGAACTATGGGGAAAAACACTGACCCCATAGTGCTCCTTTAATGACAGATCAGCATCCCTAGGTCACTTGGGGACGCTGCTTTGTCAATACAATTGGGCGGAGCGAGCCGTGAGATCATGGATGGCTTCGCCCAGCTGTCATTTGTGGGATGAACGGCACAAGAACAGGTACAGAATAGTTGGAAGGAGCTTTTAAAAGACTAAGGTGCTATATAACCCTTTTACTGCCAAAGCCGTTTTTAAATTTTTTTGCACACATGAGAAAATTACCTAAATTTCCCTCCTCCAAATTTTATATTTTCTGAATATCGGAGACCCTTATTTTTATTAACAAATTAATTTTAGTGCACACAAACATGATATAATACAACATTTGTGGTAAATATAAAAAATGAAGTTGCACTGAATACATAGATATCAAACATGTCAAACATTAAAATTGTGTGCGTCTGTGAAAAAACTTCTGCACCCCAAATTGTCTATAGGTGTAGCATTAAAAGCCTTTGCAGGTCATTTATTTAGAGTTAACCATAAATGATGGCCTTAGCATTATTGTTCTAACTCCAGTGTGCATGCTGATACCTAACACATGTGGAGCATTTGCCATTTTCATACGTAGATACACCTGATCCATGCATTTATATTTGTGTGTGGGTTTTAAAACATTTTTTATTGGATATTTTCTATTGATTTATTTATGTAATATTTTAAAAACCTTTATCTTTTTATTTACTTAACTTTCTTGTTACCACGTAGCCCCCTATATGATAGAACGATAGTAGGGACGGGCTCGGGATACATGCCTGGGTGGCCGGGCGGGGAAGGGGAAAAGGCAGCACCTTCCAGTGGATGTATGGAAGCGATCGGGTGGCTGTACAGTCATCTGAGTCACTTCCACCAGAAAGCTGACAGCCATCTGAAGTATACACACACTCCGACTGCTATAGCAGCCAAGAGTGTGTTTAAAGACCCGTGCTGCACCAAAGTATGACATACCTTGGTGGCAGCAAAAGAGTTAAAGCCCATTGCTCTCTCCAACAAAAACCACCCAAAAGAAACCTTGTCAATCTTTAAACTAATCCTAAATGACCGTTCCCTGCAATTGAAGAGGTAGTATACTCACCTTTCTTGTGGCGTGTGTATCCAACCTTTCCTTTATTTCATCACTGCAGCCTCTGTCAGACTCTTTAACATTTAAAACGGAGTGTCAGATGCCTGTGCACCCAGCGGTGCGATGTGGTTCCTTCCTATGACTGTTAGGTCATTGTTGTGTCCTGTAGTGATGTAGGGGCCAGAAAATTCCAATACCAATAAAGTATGGATTGTAGAGTGTTTTATTTCTTATTCAATGAAACTCTTTAAACAGCATACAGATTTGTGTTTAAGCCCTTGGTACCCAATGGTATCCATGATCACTGGTCTAAGAAATGTCTAGGAACTAGGGCATATATGGTGCACTGCACAAGTACATGTGATCATGGATTGCTGCAAAGTATTACTTTAAGATCTCTCTGAAAACGTAATTTTTCTTTGGGTGGAATTGGGTTAAGGGAAAAGGTTCTTCTAGAAATATTACATTGTTGGATTCTGATAGAAAATGGGACTTTACTGACACAAACCTTTAATGATTATGATTTTCCTGGGGGTGCAAACCTTTCTTGTAATAGAACAACCTAAATTCTGTAGCCTGATAATACTTCTATGGCTGTGTGTATTGATTTCAACTTATAGTTATGATGGATCAATGAATGCAGAGAATGTCATTATTTCACTTTCCACACTGAAAGACCTCATATATGTCAAAATATTAATCAGTGGAAGAACATCACAAAGTCTCTAATGATTTTTTTTTCCCAAATGTTCTGTATATTAAGAAAATAAAACAAATCTGAGGCAGGTGTCTGCAAAATGGCAATTACAGGAAAACAGAGCTGTCAATAAATGTTTTTCTAGTAGAATATTTGCGGTAGGAAAATAATTATTATGTACATGTAATGAAAATAAGATATCAGACTTGGATCTCTGATAACAATGTCATATTATTAGCGGTGTGCTTGTTTAGCTCCTTATTGATCTGTGAACACAAACTGGTACAGTTGTTAACTTTTCTGCCTCACAAAGTTTGATTCTGAAGTGTTCGCCATATAACATTACATCTTTGCAATATCTGTGTTGCATTGTAAAAGATGTTTCTAATTCTTTCTGTGCCAACAACTAAAAGGACATTTGGTGCTCTGAATGTTTGTTTAAAGCATGTTATCACACAGCACACCTAGTGTGCACTACCTTGCACTGGTGTGTTGACATTTATTGGAATGGCACCCACCCCAACGCACCTACAGCGCAACATTTGGTACTGCAATACTGTGTGTTGCAGAGAAGAAAATTAGTTCAGCGCAACATACGGTACCACAATACCATGGGTCTCAGTGCACGCACTCTTTCTTCACTGCAGTGCACGGTATTGAGGTACCACACGTTGGGCTGCACTGCAATATACAGCGGCCAGGAGGTGCGTTGGGGTGCCAATCCAATGAATTGCAATGTAATGCACCAGCTGACAATAGGTGCACTGTGCTATAGCATTCACACACAGTGCTGTGCATTTAGTGAATCTAGTGAACCAGTGTATCTAAACCGAAGAACAAAAATTATATACTGTACTGTATATTGCAAATTGCCACTTTACATACGGTCTTGTGGCATTTCTTTTTTTCAGGCTTTCCCCCCCCCCCTTTATTTAGTTTTTCTTTTTTATACAGTGATCCTGCCAGTAAGATGCTACCTGTTCTAGGGTGACATGGGGTATGATGTATTTTAGGATTACAGAACACCTCCTCCTGTTGATAACTTTATCATATTTAAGATGAAAAAGTAATATATTATTGTTTTTTTCAATACAAACAAGGTTTTTTCTTGGCAATATCATCTTGAAAAATTATTTTATTCTCTATGCAATCTATAGACAAATGTTGTAACAAAACAAAGAAAACTTTGAGCTAACCAGTGTTCATTTTAAAAGTGGTCCCTGAAAAAAAGTGCACATTTTATTGTATAATTTCGCCTATGTATAAAGACACAAACATTTTGTTGTGTTATTTGAAGTGTAATTGTTTTTTTTTAACTTTTACATTTAAAAGTACAAATACAATTGTAGCACCCCAATCCGATTATTTTCAAATTGAAAAAAAGGCTTTTTAGTTTTGGCTGCAATACCTGATTTTTTTTGTTATCCAGCAGCAAAATTGAATGGTAACAGCTGTAGCCATAACAAATATAAAGGCTATATAAAGGCTATAGGAAAATTAAAGCCCTCAATATTGTACTAATTAGCCAGTGGTAAAATAGATCTAACAGTATGGTTTCTGAGCTTCTTTTTTCACTATCACCCTACATTGTCACACGTGAATAGGCAGCAACAAAAAAGTCAGGATTTATCTTGCAATAAAAATTAAAGCATATTCAGGAACCTGTTATCACTATAGCACATGTGGACAGGGACACGCTGTAAAGGAACTGCAGGACATAAGCAATATTTAAATGTAAGGATGTAAAAGTAAAAACCCTTCCATCCCCCCATCCCCATACCTACAGGACATTAAAGTGACATTAAACTCAGGAGTTAAATCTTAAAAATGCATTCAAATACCTTAACCATTAACAAAAATGTATCATATTTGTGTATCACTTGGCTGTAGATCCTCAAATCATCTCTGAATTGGTGCGGACACTGTCCATCCTTCTGGAGGGTGGCTACTTTTGTTCCCTAATGTACCTATGTGTGTTGTAAAATAGCCACTGCCCCAAGATGACTCCTGTGATGGACTACAATCTCAATACAAATTAGTCAACGAAATGTGAGATTGTAGTCCATCATAAGAGCGAGCTTGGAGCGGTGGCTACTTTACAACACACACAGGGGACAAGGGGAACAAAAGTAACCAGGCCTCCAAAAGGAAGGACAGTGTCAGCACTAATTCAGGGATGATTTAAGGAACTACAGCTGAGTGATGCACAAATAAGCTAAATTTTTGTTAATAGTTAAAAGAGATCTATGGAGTAAGTGTTTTTTCCCCATAGTTCTCTTTAGGGTCATAGGAGGACATACAGATGTTCCTCGCTTACCGACTTACCTGTTTTGCGACCACTCGCACTTACGACGGACCGCCGATCGACCTCCGACCTTGCGCGTCAACGGAAGTGGTGTCCTCCGATCTTCACTGCGGGTCCCGGTAAGTATTTTCATTGCCCGATGTACAGTACACTGTTCGGTACTGTACATCGGCAACGCTATACAGTACTGTACTAATGCAGTACAGTACTGTATAGAGTTCCTCACTTAACGACCAATCCGTTTAATGACCTGGTCGTAGGAACGGAACTCGGTAGTTAAGTGAGGAATGCCTGTATACTAACCTCCTCCCGTGACCCAAAGCTCAGTATATAGCGGGGTATTGGCCGCGATATACTGAGAGCGCCGCAGCTGGGATGGATCCGGAAAATACTGTTGAGATCCACCCAGCTGCGTGAGAGACAGCGAGCTCTGCCTATCTAGCACGCCCCCTCCCCTGTTCATTACTCCACTCAACGCTGGAGGATCGGTGAGGGGAGGGGGGGAATCCCTGCGGGGAGTGGTGACTGGCTGTCACCGCTCTCTGCAGGAAGATGATCGGAAAGTGAGCGAACGACGGTATGTTTCTGCTCACTTCCCGATCAATAGAGCCGACCTGTGACAGCTTCTTTGTCACAGGTCGGCTCTAACTATGAGGATGAGTGGAAATCACTAGTCTCATAGTTCTCCTTTAAGGTACTTAAATGCATTTTTAAGATTTAACTCCTCACTTTAGTGTCAGTTTAGGTAAAGTTTTACATCTTGACCAGCCAATTCCTGCACGTCCTACACTCAGATCTCTCTACAGCTATGCACTTTATCAATATCAGCATTACTTCCTATGCTTTCCCTATCACAGCTAAAGCACATCCCAATATCGCTTTTATACTGAGGGGGTGGCTTATCCAAAAGGCCAACATGTTCTTCCAGCTCTTCCTTGCTAGCAGGGCCGGCCTTAGGCCTTTAGGCGCCCTGTGCGAGAATAGTACAACTTAGCCTACTTTGCCTGCTTTTTGTTTCCCTATCCACCTTTTTTTGAGACGTGTTGCTGCCATCAGTTTCAAAAATATCTTATTTTTTTCTTAAAATGGTACTTTTCTTTTGGAATTGGGAATTCTAAAGTCCCAGCATACACTATTCTGTTATAACATCAGCATTACAATATGAATATATACTATAGTTCTTTTGATAATGCAATCGAAACTTACTTGACAAAAATCCTTTTATGTAGTGAGAGGTGCCTTCTGTCTGCCCATCACTTGCAACAACGTCCTGGCTTCCCAGTGTGCATTGCATCTCTTTCTCTGATGCTTAATGTGATGGAATCTACATTTCTCAAGACTACATAGCCCTTAATGCATTGCTTCTGGCAAGCAGTGATAATGTTACATTGTACAGAAGTTGAGTTGTAGTTCAGAAGGTAGGCTTTGTGAGAGTTGTAACACAAGGATGTGCATATTTACAAGGCTGAGTAAAATTATGTCAGTGCATTGAGGAAGTACATCCTATGTACATTTTCAGTAAGTTTACAAACTTCTACATCGATATTGTTATTAGGAACTGGATAGAATAAGCTCTATAATGAGCAGCAATCTGACACTTTTTAGAGTGTCGGGTCCTTCTGTCTTCCAGCTTCCCCTGTATCAGTCATAGCTCATGCTGACAGCGCTTGAGTTGCTTACTGATAGTATGAATGGATATAGGAGATTTAATCCTGTGGCCCTGACAGCTCTAGTATGAGTTTTTCCTTCAGCTAACAGGGTTACAGGATGAAAAAACTTTCATTCATTGATGCTATGGGCAAACAGCTCCTGCTTTCAGTATCCACTGGTATCATTCAGCTTCTGAGTCTTCCTGCTTACATACAGCTATGGAGATACTCCCTGCAACGTTGCACACTGATAATAATAATAAAGCTGAGGTACAAAACAGAAGCTTGCTGATAGTATGAATGAATACAATTTTTTATTTATCCTGCGGTCCTGGCAGCTCTGGGGAGACTCGTTCTTGAGCTGTTAGGGATGCAGAATGAACATACTTTCATTTATTAATACTAGGGATGCACCGATACTTTTCGAGTACCAAAGCGGATACTTGGCATTTTCATGAGAACTACCAGGGTTGCAGCGGTTGCAGCGGGACCTGGCTCTGGTACTCCACCACTGTCCTGAAATCATTAGTCTGTATTGTTTTAGAAAAACTGTCACATGACACTAAACAAAAATGTATCAGTACTTCAGTAGTATCGGTGAGTACTTGGGCAAGTATCAATACTTGTACTTGCAAAAAATGTATCGGTGCATTCCTTTATTTATTCTTATAAAAACAAAGGGGTCTATTCACAAAGCTGCCGAAGGATCTGGCCGTAGCTTCGGCCGATCCTTCGGCTAGCTTCGGCCCCAGGACCCCTTCGGTTCAGGAGAACCGAGGGGGTGCTGTACGGGCTTTTCACAATAACCCGTACAGCTCCCGATCACGGTAAGCGGCTCAGTCGAGCCGATCGCATATGCCTCGGCTCGGCTGAGCCGTGCTGAAAGCCGAAGCTGGCAGAGCGGCCAGCCATTGGCCGGCCGACAGCCTGCTTCTGAGAGCTGGGCGGAGCCAGCCGTGAACTTACGCCTGGCTCCGGCCACTTTTAGAGAGATCAGCGTCCCTGGTTACTAACCAAGCCGGGAGCGGGGGGCTCACAGAGCGCCCGGGAGATGTTTTAAATTTTTAAATTTTTTTTTTTTTTTTACAGCAGCAGAGCCGCCGGACAATAGGAAACTATTGGGCGGAGCTAGCTGTCACTGCTAGCTCTGCACAATCGTTTTCTATTAACTTTTTTCTACTTTTTTCACTTTTTGAATAGCTGAATGCTCGGCGGCATTCGGCTATTCTCTCACTGCTGTTCGGGATCTTTCAGAATAGCCCGAACAGCAGTGTAAAGCCTGCCGGAGGTTCGGCTCAGCCGATCCAGATGTTGGATCGGCTGAGTCGAACTCCTTCTGCACTTCGGGTCAGCCGAACATGCTGAGCATGTTCGGCTGATCCGAAGCCACACGAAGCAAGCCGATGTACGGCTGATTTCAGCCGATGTACGGCTGAAATCAGCCGTACCAGCCTGAAGTGAATAGCCGAACAGTGTTCGGCTCACTTCACTTCTGATCGATCATTCACTCGGCTGCCCTCGGCAGCTTTGTGAATAGACCCCAAAATCATACATTAAAACAGAGATGTACAAATCCCAGGAGCTCCGTGTGCTCCTTACAAATGACGGCTGCCTCCTAACTGAATTTTTCTCTAGTCTAGTCTTGGAGCTCGAAAAGTATCTGTACTTGTACCTAGTACGGTACTTGGTATCGGTGCATCCCTAATTAATACTATCAGCAAGCTGCTCGACCACTTACAACAAGAGCCGTGACGACTGTCGGGGGAGCAGGAAGGGAAAAGGGCCCAACACCCCCAGAAGTGTCAGATTCCTATTCACTTGCAGGGTTTATAGATGAAGAAGAAAATCAACTAATAAAAAAAAAATGCACCCATATATCCACACCTCCCAACTCTCTGAGATGAGAAAGAGGGACACCTTCCTGCACAGTGAGGGGAATTTATGAAAACTGGAGCAGACAGAATCTGGAGCAGTTGCCCATTAAGAATTTATATGCCAACAATGATTGGTTAACCCAGAATTGCTTTCCTTTGTACTGTTTTTTTTTTTTTTTAAATAGCAAACAAGATAATTAAGAGCTAGGATGAAGTTTTTAGTGCAGAATAACAGTTTTGGTGGTTCAATGGTACCTTTTCATAGATATCTGTACATTAGACCAAAAAGAGGGACAACTGATGTCCCGACAAATGGATAGTTGGGAGGTATGATATATCTATTGCATAGCTTTTACATCGCTGCTTGTCACCTAGCATACTTCATTGCTAAGATGCAGGCAGCTGCTTGTTGCTTAGTATCCTTCGTTGCTAAGAAGCAGGCGGCTCCTTGTTACCTAGCATCTTTTGTTGCTAAGATGCAGGTAGATCCTTGTCGCCCAGCATTCTTCGTTGCTTAGATGCAGGCAGCTCCTTGTCACCTAGCGTCCTTTGTTGCTAAGATGCAGACAGCTTCTTGTCCTCCAGCATTCTTCGTTGCTAAGATGCATGCAGCTCCTTGTCGCCCAGCATTCTTCGCTGCTTAGATGCATGCAGCTCCTTGTCGCCCAGCATTCTTCGTTGCTTAGATGAAGGCAACCTCTTGTTGCCTAGTGTCCTTTGTTGCTAGGATGCATGTGGCTCCTTGTTGCTAGGATGCAGGCAGCTCCTGTGTTAGCAAAATCATTACATGCATACAGTGCACAGGCAAGATTTTACAATCCTAAGTGGAATCATATGACAGTGTCCATGAGCCCTAAACGACATATTTATAAAGCTGTGAAGGTGATTTTAACCAAATATTCAGTGGTGATGATTCAATAACTGTCACTTAAAACACACACACCTTGAAGATTCACCTATAGTGAAAAATTGTTGAATGTCAGATTAACTGCTTTATAAATATTCTCCTAAATGTTAAGAGCAAATCGTAAGTGTTATGTTGGGTGAAGGTTTAGGTAGGTTTTGGGTTAGATTAACAATTAGGCATAGGTTACAGGCCAGGGTGATGTCTATTAAAAGTTAAATTTTCACTTGTTTATGAAAGCCTTACAATGGGAACTAAAACCAATGCAGTTGTTTTTCTCATGTTTGTTTTTTGACCAATAAACGGTACACATATTTTAATTTTATGTGACTTGCTCAGAGTGCCATTTGATGCCGTCAGCCTACAGCAATTACTTTGTTGTGGACAATACAATATATAGCAGTGGAATAAAAAACTTTGCAGATATAATCAAAATGTCAAGTAGATTCAATTTTTTGGCAGGATGTAGTGATGGGCTGCAAAAAGAATATAAAATAAAGCTATATTGCTAAGGAAAGATTTGGGAAAATTTAGTGAGAAAAATAAAGTACAAGATGTCAAAGATCAGAAAAGTAGAGCAGAATGTGTATTCCATTTACTGATTACTGGTGTTGGCTCTGGTGTTATGTCTTTGCCCTGCAATCAGGGAATTCCCCACTGTAAGCCTGTTCAGTAGACAATATTAACTTAATGTTTTTAGCTATCAGGATGCTCTTGTGTCAAATAGAAAATGCTGTTTAAATGTGACAGGCTGGTGTTAAATGAAAGGATGGATTGCTCTTTTCCAGCAGTTAAATTCTAAACCGAATCTGGATAAATGTAAAGCAAAATCTATAAACAAATTATTATTATTATTAATATTACATAGTATTTATATAGCGCCAACAGTTTGTGCAGCGCTTTACAATGTAAGGAAGACATTACAATTACAATACAATTCAATTCAAGACAAGATGGTAAGGAGGGCATCAATGGAGGTAAACACATAACTTGAAGTAATATTAAATTCAAAGGGGGGCATTTATCAAAACTGGAGCAGACAAAATCTGGAGCAGTTGCCTAGGGCAAACAATCAACTTCTCTCTTCAGTTTGTCCAGTTAAGCTTTGAAAATGAAAGGTTGATGCTGATTGGCTGCCATACAGAGCTGCTCCAGATTTTGTCTGCTCCAGTTTTGATAAATTCCCCCCAAAATGTTTTAAATCTATTTCAACTACTTACAAATGATGTTCCTTCTTGCGGTTTTAAAGTTTTAGTTTCCTGTAGAATCAACTGGTCTTCTGAGCACAGGCTCTGATATCCTGCTTTAGGGTAGCTCCTATGGAGCCACCCTTATATGTGCTAGTAAGCTGTGTCTCCACAAACATGCAGGCACAACAAGGCAAGCCTCTCCCCTGCTCCCTGCTCATTCTTCCTCCCTCCTTCCAGCTAGTAGATGGACAGATGACGGAGTCTGTGCTCTCTCTTGTAATCATGTACTGGACAGGAAGTTCAGGGAAGCTGAGCTAAGAGAGTTGGAGCTGGATTTGGACACATAATGACTGCAAGTGCTTCGGCAAAGAAAGAAAGAAATACTTTGCTGGGTAATGTATATTTGTTTGATCTGGATTCATTATTGAAAAAGGGTTTGAGAGTTTAATACTACTTTAACCTCCCTGGCGGTATTCCCGAGTCTGGCTCGGGGTTAATTTTCAGTACCATAAGCGCTAACCCCGAGCCAGACTCGGGATTGCACAGAAAAGTGTCACTTACCTTGTCCCTGCGAGCCCGCGGTGTCCTCTGCTGTACGCGGCCGGCTGATGCTGGCATCTGAGTTTTAGTTTCGTTTTCGAGTGTCACAGCGGGGGGCGGAGCCAGCAGGAAATTCAAAAGTGGAAACATGACATTCACACAGAATACACACAATACAATGTAATCTGCTATGATTACACTTATGTATCAAACTATTTCACTTCAATTTTGTCCCTAGAGCTTTGTCCAGTGCCCTGCCTGCACTTTTACTGTTCTTTCTGCCTGGAAACTTGTGAACATCCATGGCATCCAAAAAGCGTCCCTTTAGGTCAAAAGCGGTTTTAGACCAGGTAGAAAACAGTGATACTAAATTAGAACTACTTGCAGAATTGATCGATAGCGATTCGTTGGGAAATTCGTCATCAGTCACTGAAAGTCCCTTTCAGTGTCTGATGATGAATAGCGATAGCGATTCGTTGGGAAATTCTGCCGAATTTCCCAACGAATCACTATCGCTCAATTCTGCAAGTGATTCTAATTTAGTATCACTGTTTTCTACCTGGTCTAAAACAGCGACGATTCTGCAACCGAGCTCAGTGATGTGCGAACTTGGTACTCTATGTAAACCATAGCAATACATTTCTCTTACTTGGTTTCTTTTGGTCAGTTAAATATAATGTTGAAAGTGTTTTGTTATATCTGTTTAATAAGTACAAAAAGTACCTGTTAATCCTTTCAGAAATCGTATTCCCTTCTAACTTTCTGTACACTCTAATCAGTTAGCATTGTTCCCTGTACTGGATGTAGACCTTAAAACATCTTCTCCCATGTTATGAAGGACAGGATGGGGCGGGGGGATTGTCCTGCAAACCTAACCCTTTCTTAGGAGACAAAACTTCCTTACTGTACTGTGTCTTGATATGAGCAGTAATGTATAGCTGAGACAAAAAGTGTTAATAGCTAGATTACCAGGTGAAAGTGCAGAAAAAATTCTGAAAAAAGAAAAATAATGCAGCCATGAAATATAAGGACTGGTAAGATTAAATATTATTAAACAGAATTCATAATAACCAACATTTTGGACAGGGCTATAAAAATATGGAGAGACAGTATAGTTAGAAATACAATATAGAAGTATGAGAAGGACCCTGCCTGTGAGAACTTACAAACTACAAGGAGGGGCAAGTGACACAAAAGGTAATGGGATGGCTAGGGATAGGCTTCCCTGAAGAGATGAGTTTTCAGGGATCGCCTATAGGCAGATAGAGTAGGCCAGGGGACAGCAACCTTTTACACACAGAGTGCCATTTTTGCAACCATCAGACAACTGGGTGCCAATGAACAATAGCGCACTGTAGTATTAGTTATATATCAAGTTTTACACTCATAGTTGTACTGCTAATAGTAAGTTAAACTGACTAATAATGTTAATGTGTTTACTTTGTTATTAGCAGCACAACTATAAGTGAAAAAAATGAATAACTGGTGCAGACACGAAACATGCTCATATTTACATATGCTAAAAAGTAAACTGGACATCTGCTGATCCCAAACCGGTGGTCTCGGGGATCCTCAACGCCATCCTGGACAAATCCCCAGATGCACCCCTGGAAATTGACCGTGTGCACCGGGTGGGAGGCCCCCGCACCGACGGAGACCCCCGACCTCGGGACGTATTATGCCGCATACATTATTTCACAGTGAAGGACGCCATCATCCGCCAAGCCTGGCGAAAGGGTCCGATCGCATTATGAGGGGGCAGATGTCACGCTTCTACCGGATCTATCTAGACGCACCCTACAAATGCGCAGACTGCTTCAACGGCTCCTCACTGAGATCCGCCGAGCTGGAGCCCTCTACTCCTGGGGTTACCCCTTCTGCTTGAACATTCGCAGAAGTAGGGAGACTTTCATCTTACGGCACCCTGACCAACTACCGGACCTCTTCCTGTTCCTGGAAAGCGACCCGGTGGAAGTCCAGGACTGGCTCCAACCTGACCTCCCAGACACATCCCGTCCCATGCCTCAACGCTCCAGACGTCGAGTCAACTCAAGAAGCACCTCACGGCTCCACACTCGGGACGCTCCTGTTCCAACCCCAGCTGTACCCAACACAGTTGAAGACCCCACCTCTCGAGAGCTGTGATGACCCCCGTTGACACCTTCATCCTCATGACCCGAAGGAATGGACTCTACCACTGTGGCCTGTGGACTTTCACCCCAACGGAGACTGGTCGGCTCTGTTCCACTGGACTGCGGAACTGCCCACTCCTCTCCGGGCCTCCTTAGCTACGACTTCTGCGTGTGATGTATACTTCCCCAGCAGTTAATAGGTTTAAATGTTTAATGAACTCTGGGTGGGGCTGACCCCGTCAACAGAATGCCTGGATCTTCGCTTCCCCGCCCCCCCTCCCTGATTGGTGGAGACTGGGGGACCCCTGACTGACCCCAGCTC
>NW_017306558.1:1252840-1262343 GCF_000935625.1 Nanorana parkeri
CTTGCGATGGCGATTCTCAGGGTCCTCACGTTGAATGTCAAAGGCTTGAACATCCCTGAAAAGCGGAGGATGATCCTAAGTGATCTCCACCGTCAGAGAGCGGATATGGCATTCCTACAGGAGACCCACTTCCGGGAAAACCACGTCCCCCACATGGAAACCAATAGATACCCGATAGTTTACCACAGTACCTCACCAGATAAGAGATCTAGGGGAGTTAGTGTCCTCATATCCCGAGCAACCCCGTGGCTGTTGATGGAGCAGTACAGTAGGGAAGAAGGCCGGGTCTTATTCTTAAAAGGAACCATAGGTTCACAGGTAATGACACTTGCCAACGTATACGTGCCTAATCAAAACCAAATTGCATTTGTGGAGCGTGTCCTGACCCGTTTGTCGGAGTTTCGGGAAGGTCTCCTCATCTTAGGGGTTGATTTTAACATCATCCTTGATCCGAGTCTGGACTCCTCGAGATCTTCCTCCCATATTTCATATGCTGCCCTTAAACGCCTTAAAAAGTGCCTCTACTACCACCAACTGATAGACGCCTGGCGTATACAACACCCCTCAACCAGGGATTACACCTTCTTCTCCCACCTACACCAAAGCTACACACGTATCGATTACCTCTTCACACATCAAAGCCAACCAGCGAAAGTCCGCCACACAGAAATAGGCAATATCACCCTCTCGGATCACGCCCCTGTACTTCTTACTTTGGCCCTAGATGATCCCCCACCAGGCCCTGGCAGTGGACGCTGAATGACACTCTGCTCCAGGAACCTGGCTTTGCTGCCTCATTGGAGAGGGACCTCCAATGAGGTCCCTCTCCAACGTATACGTGCCTAATCAAAACCAAATTGCATTTGTGGAGCGTGTCCTCACCCGTTTGTCGGAGTTTCGGGAAGGTCTCCTCATCTTAGGGGGTGATTTTAACCTCATCCTTGATCCGAGTCTGGACTCCTCGAGATCTTCCTCCCATATTTCATATGCTGCCCTTAAACGCCTTAAAAAGTGCCTCTACTCCCACCAACTGATAGACGCCTGGCATATACAACACCCCTCAACCAGGGATTACACCTTCTTCTCCCACCTACACCAAAGCTACACACGTATCGATTACCTCTTCACACATCAAAGCCAACCAGCGAAAGTCCGCCACACAGAAATAGGCAATATCACCCTCTCGGATCACGCCCCTGTACTTCTTACTTTGGCCCTAGATGATCCCCCACCAGGGCCCTGGCAGTGGACGCTGAATGACACTCTACTCCAGGAACCTGGCTTTGCTGCCTCATTGGAGAGGGACCTCTCCCTATTCTTCGCAGAAAATACATCGGTAGATATCTCACCGGGTGTCATCTGGGAAGCACACAAAGCGACAATCCAGGGGGTGCTCATTGCCCAGGGCTCTAGCGTTAAGAAGCAGAGGTTGAAGGACATAAATGATCTCCTAACACGGATCCACTCCCTCGCGACCCGTCACAAGGGCTTGGTAGACTTACCTACCGGTGCCTCATTGTGTGCAGCAAGAGAACAACTACGCGCTTTATGCCTATTTAAGACCAAAGCATCGCTCCTTAAATGCAGGCAATCTTTCTACGAATACGGCAATCAATGCGGGAAGTACCTCGCAAGAGCCCTGCGCAAGCAGCACACACGTACATTTGTCCCATCCATTACCTCCCCCCTAGGAACTAAACTCACTCTCCCTTCGGCAATCGCAGACACCTTTGCAAACTACTACAAGGACTTATATAACCTCCCCCCCACTCCTTCACCCCGTCGGATCCCTACTGGATTCACCGATTACCGCACCGGAACTCGAGGCCGCTCTGAAGCTTACCCAATCGGGTAAGGCACCGGGCCCAGACGGCTTTACGCTCCCCTACTACAAACGCTATCTACACGTTCTTTCTACACCTTTCTTAGCGGTACTTAACTCCCTACCCCATGGCTGCTCACCTCTTCCAGAATCACTCATGGCACATATCACAGTCATACCCAAAGACGGTAAAGACCCCTCGTTCTGCCCCAGCTACAGGCCGATCTCCCTCCTCAACGTTGACACCAAACTCTTCACTAAAATCCTCTACCTCCACCTGGTGCCCCATTTGGGGGAGCTTATACACCCGGACCAATCTGGGTTTGTCCCCTCACGGGAGGCAAGGGACAACACCACACGGGCATTAGGCTTGATCCACTCTGCCCGGACGAAGGCCACTCCCTGCGTACTTCTATCCACCGACGCGGAGAAGGCATTCGACCGGTAAGACTGGGAGTTCCTTCGCTGCACATTAGAGACAGTCGGTGTGGGACCCCACATGCGTTCCTGGATCAACTCCCTCTACTCTGTCCCATCAGCACGGGTACGGGTAAATGGCAATCTTTTATCCGTCTTCCTAATTTCCAATGTTACTCGCCAGGGATGCCCCCTCTCACCGCTTCTATTCGTTCTGACCCTAGAACCCTTACTGCGCACTAGGGTTGCACAGATACCAAGTACAGTACTCGGTACAAGTACGAGTACATGTACCGATACTTTTGAGCTCCAAGACTACACTAGAGAAAAATTCAAAAGTTAGGAGGCAGCTGTCCTTTGTAAGGAGCACACGGAGCTCCTGGGATTTGTACATCTCTGTTTTAATGTACGATTTTGTTTTTATAAATATAAATAAAGGGATGCACAGATACCAGTTTTGCGAGTGCAAGTACTGGTACTTGCCGAGTACTTACAAGTACGAGTACTGATACATTTTTGTTTAGTGTCATGTG
Source organism: Nanorana parkeri (assembly GCF_000935625.1). Taxonomy (NCBI): domain Eukaryota; kingdom Metazoa; phylum Chordata; class Amphibia; order Anura; family Dicroglossidae; genus Nanorana; species Nanorana parkeri. The sequence continues at coordinate 1,255,613 of NW_017306558.1, forward strand.
ACAGTTTTTCTAAAACAATACAGACTAATGATTTCAGGACAGTGGTGGAGCGCCAGAACCAGGTCCCAACTGGAACCACTGCAGCCCTGGTAGTTCTCATGAAAATGCCAAGTATCTGCACTGGTACTCGAAAAGTATCTGTGCATCCCTACTGCGCACCATACGAGCCAACTTTGACATCCGTGGCATAGTGACGGGACACACACACCATAAAATTGCTGCATTTGCAGATGACCTCCTCTTCTTCCTGTCTTCCCCTGATATTTCCATCCCGGTACTTCCCCGAGAATTTAAAATGTACGGTTCGCTTTCGAACTTCAAAATTAACTCCTTAATATCTCCTTATCGGGAACCCCATCTTCAGAGAGTTCTTCATATCTTCCCCTTTAAATAGGCCCCCGTCACAATTAAATACCTAGGAATACATCTCCCTAAAAACCCGGCCCTGACATACGACCTGAACTTCCCACCGCTCCTGACCTGCATAAGCACAGACCTAAAATTATGGACCAAGAATACATTCTCCTGGATGGGCTGGTGTAATATCCTCAAACAGACCATTCTCCCACGCCTGCTATATCCACTTCAGGCCCTACCGATCCACATTCCCCCATCCTTCTTCCGCAGAATACGCTAGATATTCACAGAATTTGTATGGTCTCAGAAACCGGCCAGACTAAGCTATGACATCCTGAGGAGACCTAAACATCAAGGGGGGATGTCTCTACCAGATGTCCACCTATACCACATAGCCGCACACCTGACCCGGATAATTGACTGGTGCCACAACTCTCCCTCCAAACTATGGATCACCTTGGAACAATCATACTCAGATGACCCGCTGGCCAAAATGCCCTGGTGCACTTCGCCCCTGCCCCCCCCCACCGACTCCGGGCACACCCTACCATTGGCCCCACCTTGAAGATAGCTAGAACCTCTTTTAATCGGGAACCCATCTCCCCCCAACCCTCGCCTCTCTTCCCTATACTCGACAACCCAGCTTTCTCATCTGGCGTAGGCCCCCATACTTACTCGGTGCTGAGGGAACTAGGCAAGACCAAGGCCATGCACTTCCTACAGGGCCAATTCTGGCCCACCAACCATGCTCTCCGCACTGATCCGTCCTACGGTCCCCTGGATTTTTGGTCGGCCATACGCCTGTCCCACTTCTTGCAATCCACCCCTCCCACGAGCCACCTGCATAGGCCTCTCACAAACTTTGAACAAATCTGCACCCAAGAAGGACCCCCACGCCACACTCTCTCTTTCTGCTACCGGTTGTTGACCCAACCTGTCGGACCCACCCCACTTTGGTTCATGACGAGATGGGAGGAGGATCTCCAAACACGCATAACTCCGGAGGATATAGAGAAACTACTATCTCTGTCTTATCGCTCGTCCATAAATAACAGATACCAGGAATCGGGGTACAAAATAGTAACCAGATGTTATCGCACACCGAAAGCTCTACACTCGCTATTCCCAGATACTCCCGATCTCTGTTGGCGATGCCAGCACCAGGCAGCAGATATGCTTCATATTTTCTGGTCCTGCCCAGCCCTCAGGCGGTTCGGGGGCCAAGTTCAGGCCCTTGCCCAGAAATGTACGGATTGTCAGGTACCCCAAGACCCGGCCTTCTTCCTACTACATCACAATACCATCCCGGCGCGCTCCTACACCCGCTCCCTCCTCAAACACATCGTCAATGCGGCACGGCATGTATCCCCCCTCTATGGAAGAAACCTACACCGCCCCACATTGGTCAGGTCTTGGACCGCATTCATGATATTTACCTGATGGAGGATCTCACAAGCTCCATCAAAAATACCTCCATACCCTTTGCTCACACCTGGTTCCCCTGGATGGAATTCATCTTGTCCCCTGACTACCTCGAACTGAGACAGGACCCTGAGGGGATTGCACCGCCATCCGAAGGGTGAGGGACACTGACCCGGACAACCTTTCAATACTGTCCACCACCCACTCCATCCTTAACCCCACCCCGCCCAACCTTCTTCCCACCTGCTCCTAACCACTTCCTCCCAAATGTGCTACCTCCCCCACAGTTATTATTCTCCTCCCTTCCACCTCCTTCCCAGCCACCCCTTCCCCCCTCTCCCCAGGATACACCCAACTCATTAATGCTAATGATACCTCTAAAGCAATCTACAATAATAATGGGGTGCTGCCTTCTACGCTGAATATACCCCACCACCACTCCCCCACTAGCCCTCTCCTGAATGCATTACCACAACCTACCTCTGGGACTCCACACGATGCCCACATTTAACCAACATTGTAGCCCCATTGGGCTAGACAGAGAACTACACACAACTAATGTACCCGCCCTACCAACCTGATGCATTCCGTATGTACATTAATATGTGAACGCTTGTTGACACTGTATTGATATTCTTGCCACACCCTTGTGGACCCCAACACGTTTTTTTAACTTTACATATATCTGTTATCTTGTTTGTGAACTATGCAAAAACCTTAAATAAAGAATTTATTTAAAAAAAAAAAAGAAGTAAACTGGACTTACAGTTTTAGTGTGATCCCTATGCTTGTATCTCATGGCTCAGTTGTGCTGTCTGGCCTGTAGGATGTTCATTTCAGGTGATGTCAGACCAGCAGCAATGTACGGTAGGCCTCAGACCAGCACAAATACATGCATTGTATGGCAGACCTCAGACCAGCACCAATACATGCATTGTATGGAAGACCTCAGACCAGCACCCATACACGCATTGCATTGCAGACTTCAGACCAGCACCAACACACGCGTTGCATGGCAGACCTCGGACCAGCACCCATACACGCATTGCATGGCAGACCTCAGACCAGCACCAACACACGCATTGCATGGCAGACGTCAGACCAACACCAACACACACATTGCATGGCAGACCTCAGACCAGCACCCATACACGGCAGACCTCAGACCAGCACCAACACATGGCAGACCTCAAACCAGCACCAAGGCATGACAGACCTCAGACCACCAACGTATGGTAGACTTCAAACAACCGCCACCAAATTGCAGACCTCAGACCACCTCCAATGCATGGCAGACCTCAGAGCACCACTTATTCCCTGCAGACCAGCTCCAATTTACACACTTCAGCCTACATATCAGCTTCAAACACTGTATGATCGATACGTTTGCAATTTATCATGCTTGAAAGAAAAAAAAAAATATTGTAGAAGCAGTCTTCCCTACCTACATGGACCAAGGCATATTAGGCAAACACGCAGACCCTCACAAATGCACAGCAGTATCATCAGCCACATATAGCATTGATTTTATTTTTATCCTACAGGTTAGTGCAGGTATAAAAGCAAAGATATTTGTGGCTGATGATACTGCTGTGCACTTGTGAGGGTCTGCGTTTGTGCCGGTATGAGGGCTAACATTTGTTCAGGTGAACGGTGTGCATATGGGACTTACAGTAATATTCCTGGCGATCCTGCGGCTCCCTTTATTTTTTTGTACTCTTGTCAGCCAGTGAAATCGTCGGTGAAATCTTCATGTCAGGCACGGCGCGATAAAAGCCTTACTAAATCCTTCAGTTGGGCAGGTGAGTGAGAAAGCCCGCTCCTGTCCGACGGGCTGGCAGATGAGCTATCTTCCAGGCAGAACGATTTGAAGGCCTCCTCAGCGCGCCTCTGCGCTCCTATAACATCCAGCCACGTCACGGAGGTGGGTGGGCCAGGCATGTAATTGACAGCCAGTTTGAGGGAGCTGTCAATTACATGTAAACTAAAGAATGAGATCGCGTGCCTGCTCCAAGGCCATAATAGAAGTTACCAGCACTCGATGATGTGTGCAAGAAGTAAAGCACTTTTTATTAAATCGTCACATGTGTCATACAGCCGTATGGCCGTATGGCTGTATGACGCATGTGACGATTTAATAAAAAGTGCTTTACTTCTTGCACACATCATTGAGTGCTGGTGACTTCTATTATGGACTGTATTTGACATGGCACCATCCGTGTTGTCACTTCAAGCACCAACTTTTCATCTAAGGTCTCTACACTGTATGGAGTACAGGTGATTTCGTATTATCACCAGCTGCCAAGGCCTAGCGTGCCATGCTGGGCACGCGTGTCAGGGGTTGCCGCCCCCTGGAGTAGGTGATAGATGTATAGGCTGTGGTAGGGAATTCCAGAGGATGCGAGAGGCTCTGGAGAAGTCCTAGAGATGAGCATAAGAGGAGGTAATGAGGGAGAGAGCAGGAGTTCTTGGGAGGAGTGAAAAGGACAGTTTGGGTGATATTTTGAGATGAGGTTGGGGATGTAGCTGGGGGCAGAGTTGTGTCTAGCTTTGTATGTTGTCGTTAGTATTTTGAATGTTATGCTTTGGGCTATTGGAAGCCAGTGGAGGGATTGGCAGAGAGGGGTGGCTGCACACTTTAACCTTAATGGAAAGCCCTAGACCAGTTGTGGTCAACTCCCTTGATATAAGGAGCCTCAAGTATGGCCCCTGACTTCACCAAAGGGCCACATATAACCAAGTGGAAGACCAACTCCCTCATGTGTAAGTACTGGGAACTACCACTATATTAATTCAATGTTCTGCCCATTTGCAACTGGCCGAAAGCCCCTAGCTTGCAACTTTCTATGTTCTGCCCATTTGGAAACATTCCTGCAATGTTCCAGGTGCTGCCCATTTACAAATGATCCAAAGCCCCTAGCTTGCAAATACTATTCCTTTAGGCCAGGACATGAAGGCAAGCTCTGCCACCAAGGCAGCCACCTCAGTCCATAGGTTGATTTCCATCTGAATCCCTCTGCACAATCTTCAGAAAACACTTGCCTCCTTTCACCCAGGCTTAGCCTATGAGTGTAATCTTCAGCACTCATTTTACCCTTGAGAAATTCAAAGTGACCATTAGGCACACCAGCCCTCACTGCCAGAACAGACCCCCCCTCCCCCAGATGACATGCATCTCTCTTCAGCTTCCCAGCCCACAAGGAAAGGATGTCCAATCGGGTTATACTAAAATTACTTAATATTTACACCAAATATTCATCAATTCACAAAAAAAAGAATAATTAACTGTTCTTTCCAAATAAATGGCACAACATTAAGAAGTTGCGTATAAAACTTAATCTTGAGTAATGAAACCGGTTCAAAATTAGTGCTCACATGAAGGTGAACTATCTTCCTGGCTTGCCTTTCTCCCATTAGGCCCCGTTCACATTCAGCGATTTATCGCGCTGTAATTCCCGCGATATCGCGGCTATTTACCGCGCGATATCGCTCTTCAATGCATCTCAATGGGGCAAAGGGTCCTGCTGTCGCGGGTCCTGTGTCGCTACAGCAGGACCCTTTTTGGAGCGGATTTTGCCGCGATTCTCGCTTGCTCAATGCAAGCATTTGCGCGATTTGCGAATCGCGTAGTGTGAATGGGGCCTTACACATGGGTGCCTCCTCCCAATGAAGTACACATACGTTGTGCTGCAGGACAATTCAGCAATTCAGGGCCCATGGTGACAGGGGATGCCAAGCCATATGCTTTACGGGCCACTTTGCTTTCCACTCCACCCTGCATACCCTATATAACTTAAAAAATATTTTTCCTTCACTGGCCTGAGTAAGCAGCTAGGTAAAGGAAGCACGGATTACTGTCTGCAGGGGCCTGAAGGCTGCACAATAAGAACCAAATGGTCTCTGGGCACCAGGGCTTTAGACTGATAAGTCATATAATTGCTATTTTGAAATCTAAAGTTTGACTCTTGGCAAATACCTAACTATACACATGTGAACTATTTGCCTCTAAAATATAATTTGCAGAAAGTCTTGTAAATGTACACAGCCTTGGCATACTGCATAGCTGCCAGTCAGATGAAATGATTTCCTGTTTCCAGTTTGAAGTCTTCTGTGTGTTACCAATCGGTATATTAGACAATGAAATAAAGGTGTTATAAAATGGATTTATTATCTGTGAAATAAGGAGAGGGGACATCATTGAGGGGCGGTATGTTTCCCCTCGCTTTCTATCCTATGTGCATGAATAGTGGAACCCTGACCAGGGTTTCGCTTTGACTTTGGGTCCGGATAGTCCAGCTCGGGCTTTGGGTCTCACCTGGATAGTTGATTGCTTGATGAATGCTTGTCCAGGTGAGATAAAAGGGTAAGGCTGAGACATGGTTTTTCTCTGGCCTGGGACTCAGACAGCCTTCTGAGAGAGAGCTACATGTTGGATGTGTTCAGAGAGAAAAAGAACTTTGCTGCCTGGACTGTTTTTCCCAGGGAAGGTGATCCCCCATTCGAGCTATACCCCCACATATCCTAACCGCAGGAAGGTGACACATCAACCTGTTAAAGCGATCCTATTACTAAACCAATACCTTCAAAAAATCTGAACCGGCAAAGAAGAACCTAGATAACCAGAATAACTCTCCTGCTGCCTGTGCCGCTAATCTCTGAAAAAGAAAAGAGAAATCTTCAGCAACCAGCACTTCTAGGGGACTGATTTCATGGTCCAGGATCTGGAAATGCACACTTCCAGGAGTGCTGGTATCTGGAGATTCTTGAGTAGGTGATGTCACTACTGCAAATATCAGTGGCTTGGACAGGGGAGCAATCTAAGTTGTTCTCTTCTTTACAGCTTTATTTTAGGTATTAGTTTCTAGCTTTTTCCATATCAGAGTTGCTTTAAATGGGAAGTTGCTGAAATGGGAAGGAGTAGGATAATCTGCCTGGATAAACAGTGTAGCAGG
>NW_017306558.1:1262575-1285870 GCF_000935625.1 Nanorana parkeri
CACACACACACACACACACACACGTATTTATAGTTTATTTGCAGGTAGTATCTGATTAAAGGGAAATCAGAGGAGTAGGATTAGAAGAGGTTCAGGTTAACCCCTTCAATTTTAGACTGACCATAAAGGTACTGATACATACGACTTACGCTAGAGGAGGGGGGAGACACCGACCGACGTTGGGGTCCCTTAAAAATTTCCTCGGCCAAAAAGGGGTCACGAGTGAATAAAGTTTAAGAAGGCCTGACCTAGATCACCTGCTTATCTGCACAAAGATAATCCGCTATGACTGTACACATGTGCTACAGCATCTTGTCACGGAGCCCTGTTACTAGCATGGCCACGTACTACCACTGATGTTGGGCAGCAAATTGTGCCCATTATTAGGATAAAAACACTGACTAAATCTCTTAGCCTGCTAACATAACTTGGAAAGGGCTACATTCTCTCTTTTTGATCTCCACGGGTGTTTTAGCTGTTGTATAGCCTGTTTTCATCACTGCTTACAACTCCATTATAATACATTTTAAAAAAAATATATAAAATGAATGCACCATAGATGTATGCATATATTACTGTAATTATATTGAGTATATTTTATCTGTGCTGTCTGATAATTTAGGATAGGTATACCTGCAAAATGTTCTGTCTTGACTTCCATATTTAAGATGTATTGTAAATTTCTGGCAGTGGTTCAGAAGGCATCAAGCAGCAGAATAAAACATGTGTCATTGACCCCCTGAGATTCAAAGTGATTTTAATTATAGAGCAGTCAATAGAACTGCATTCAGCAACTGGCAGCCCAAATTAGATTTTATGTTAATTTAACAAAGCTTTTTATTCAACTGTTGACTAGCACAAGAACAGGTGGGGTAAATTAGATTTCATATTTACATGACATTATTATTTCAAACCAATGTGCTTCCTGGTGTCAGATCTGGAGTGAGGGATATATTACATAAGTAAACAGTCATTTAAGAAAAATTATTGCTACACAAAATGAATGCTGATGCCGGTTTTCAATACATGCCATATTTAACCCTTCACAATTTTTTTTTAACATGATTTATTCTTGTCATGATGTCATGATATATTAAGTCATGTTAGAATATGTTCTAATTAGGCTGAAGTACAAAATATTAGGAGTATGTGGAATTAAAGCGGAGCTTTGCCCCCTTTCACTAAAAATCACCTCAGCATACAGCTCTGCATGCTTATATGAAATAATCTTACATTCATTAGCTAAACAAACAGTTTTTTCTTCTACTTAGAATTATTGTTTCATTCACTTCCTGGTCCTCTTGGGCATTAAGGAACTAATGTGAAACATTAGTTCCCTAATGTTCCTTAAACACACAGTTTAGCATAGATGGAGGAATCTGTTGCACTTTTTTTCATCTGACCATAGAAAATCTGCAGATAATCTATAGGTGTATGGCCAGCTTAAGTGGTACTAACAAGGAAGAGCTGGAAGAACATTTTGCAACTAATTAAAAGGAGAACTATGGGGTCAGTGTTTTTCCCCATAGTTCTCCTTAGGGTAACGGGAGGACACAAACTAGCGTCCTCCTGTTACCTTAAGCTCAGTATACCGCAAGCTACAGCTCGTGGTATACTGAGAGGCCGCAGCCGGAGCGGATCCCGACGTAGATGACGGGATCCGCCCAGCTGCGTGAGTGACAGCTGGCTCTGCCTATCTAGAGGCAGAGCCAGCTGTACCCGCCCCCTCCCCCGTCCGTTCCGCCAGTCAGCGCTGGCAGATCGGAGCGGGGAGAGGGGAATCCAGCCCCTCCCCCTGTCACGGCAGAGAGCCGTGACAGGATCGAGAGGTGAGCGAACCTGGTATGTGTTCGCTCACCTCCCGATCTACTGAGCCGACCTGTGACAGTCTCATTGTCACAGGTCGGCTAGAACTATGAGGTGAGTGGAAATCACTCATCTCATAGTTCTCCTTTAAGTGAATTGGCAACAGGTCAGTAACATGATTGGATATAAAAATAGCATCTTAGAGAGTCAAAGTGTCTCAGAAGTAAAGATAGGCAGAGGTTCACTAATCTATCTAAAATGCAAGGTAAAGCTCTATTATTCAAAGAAGAAGCGATATCTGAACATGATCCAGAAATGCCACCGTCTTCTCTGAGTCAAAGCTCATTTAAAATGATCTGTCACAGAGTGGAAAACTGTTCTGCGATCAGATGAATTGAAATTTGACATTCTTTTTGGTAACTATGGGTGCCACGTCCCCCAGGCTAAACAGAAGAGCGACCTTCTAGCTTGTTGTCAGTGCTCAGTTCATAAGTCTGCATCTCTGATGGTATGGGGGTGCATTAGTGCATATGGAATGGGCAGCTTACACATCTGGATAGGCACCATCAATGCTGAAAGATATATCTGGGTTTTAGGGCACTATATGCTCCCATCCGGAAATTGTCTTTTTGCAAGGCATTGCATACTGCAGCAGGACACGGCTAAACTGCACTAGATGCATGACTTTGTAGTAGAAGAATCCAGTTGCTTAACTGGCCTGCCTGCAGTCCAGGCTTTTCACGAATTTAAAATATTTGACGTTTACAGAGTATTGTTAAAAGAAGAGGGGATGCTACACTGAGGTAAACATGGACTGTGTCAACTTTTTTGAGATGTGTTGCTGCCATCAATTTTAATATTACCTTATTTTTTTAAATGGTGCATTTTCTCAGTTTAAACATTTGATATGTTTTCTATTTTCTATTGTGAATAAACTCTGGGCATATAGCTTCCACTGGGTCTGAGACACTTTGCTGGACGTGTCTCAGCAGTTCCTTGTATGCCTTTCCCAGTAGCCATTCTTGTCTCACCACAAACTCCAAATCAGCTCTCAGCTCTGGAACTCTCTCCAAACCAAGCAAGTCTTCCCGGTATGCAAAAAGGTCCTCCAGGGCAGAGTCCCCATCCAGTCTAATAATCTTGATAATATGACCGTTTTATGATATAAGGCAAAATCCGGCATTTCCAATCCTCCTCTTTGTTTTGATCTCATTAATACTTTTGCACTAATCTCTGGAGTTTTATTAGCCCACACGAATTTCATTGCTGACGACTTAAGTTTTTGAAAAAAAGAACTTGGCAATAAGATAGGAACTGTCTGGAACCTGTACAGGATTTTGGGCAGAATCAGTGGCGGAACTACCGCCGGTGCAGGCGGTGCGGACGCACCAGGGCCTCGGGCCTCTAGGGGGCCCAGCACAGTGCCAGCGACTCAGAGGGGGGCTAATGTATAGAGGGGGGCAATGTACATAGAGAGGGGGAGGGGGGCAATGTATATAGAGAGGAGGGGGGGCAATGTATATAGAGAGCAGGTATCCAGCAGCCAGCGGGCCCCCAGTCTCTGCGCCGGGAGTGTCATCCGACACTCCCGGCGTAATATCACTGAGCGAAATGGTTTTATTTATGGATCGCAACTACGGATAAGATAGGAGCAACACCTTAAGGTTCTTTTGACGGTAATCAGTTTGCAGTTCTATAGACGAAATGCCTAATAAGAGGCAGGCAGAGGAGAACTGCTTTACATCATGCACCATACCTAATACATAGCTTCAATATTGGATATTACATCATACCCAAGAAGCAAGACAGTATGAACCCTACTGGTAAATTATGTTATGCAATATTATTTCCGCAACGCATGGGCATGGGATACTGCTTGGCCAATCAGTAAACATAGATGAATACATGAATGGTGTACACTAGTAACTACGGTTTAGATAGAGGTAGCTTATACACATCAACAGTTTCTACTTGTAATAGAGGTTCGGCTAAAGGTAGCAGCATACACATCTATAGTATCCACATGTAAATGAGGGTTGGATAAAGGTAGCAGTATACACAGCAACAGGTTCCACTTTATAATAGAGGTTTGGGTAAAGGTAGCAGTATACATAAGTGAGTGCGGTTGGAATAAAGGTAGCAGTATACACAGCAACGGGTTCCACTTTGTAATAGCCACTTGTAAATGAGAGTTGGATAAAGGTAGCAGTATACACATCAGCAGGTTCCACTTTATAATAGAGGTTTGGATAAAGGTGGCAGTATACACATCTATAGTATCCACTTGTAATTGAGGGTTTTGGATAAAGGTAGCAGTTTACACAGATGAGTGCGGTTTCAAATAAAGGTAGCAGTATACACAGCAGCAGGTTCCACTTTGTAATAGAAGTTAAATAGAGGTAGCAGTATACACATCAATAGTATTCACTTGTAAATGAGAGTTGGATAAAGGTAGCAGTATACATAGATACTTGTGGTTTGCAGACAAGTTGTCTTTCACAAGTATTCCCCTAGGCTGCATGGAGATCCAACTCAGAAGTTCTGAGGAGTCCTGGAAGGAGCTGGAGACCATGCAGGGTTGCCAGGCAGAGTCCTGAGTGTAAAGGGGGTCTGTAGGGCTGGCAGGGAATTGCTCAGCGTCCACCAACATCAACAGTCGGACGCTAAGCAATCAGTGAGCCGTGGCTTTAGGCACACAATGCGTGCACGAGGGGCGTGGCCTAACTGCACGAGGGGGTGGAGCCTAACGGTGCGGCGGCGCCGGACGTCTGCAGACTCCCTCGCTGGAACGCACGGAGGTGAGTCTTTTACATATATTTAGATCTTTAGATATATTAATGCCCAGATACACAATATAATTGGGCTGCCATCTAAATTAATAATTTTCCTTGATACAAGATTGTGCTTTGTCCGTTAATGATATATTCAAAAATTCTGACTTCAATATATTTATATGAAAATTGCTCAAGCCCCCATATTTCTTCAGTTCTTTGAGTATATTAGGTATTGATGCCAGTGGAGAGGTTATAAATAAATGTAAATCGTCTGCATATAATGCCAATTTATGTTGTTGTGTTGCGGAGTTCATACCCTTAATCAAGGGGTTTTGTCTAATAGTAGCTGCCAAATGTTCCATCCCTATAACATATAATAGAGGTGATAATGGACATCCCTGACGTGTACCATTTAATATGGGAAAAGAATCAGACAAGACCCCGTTCACCCTTACCTTTGCAGTGGGGTGTGTATATAATGCCATCACCTTAGATTCAAATAACTCTCCCATTCCCAAATGCAGGAGAGACTGTCTGAGAAAATGCCAATTTACTCTGTCGAATGCCTTCTCGGCATCGACTGACAGAAGACAAAGTGGCTTGTTTTCTTTCTGTGCAATTGCTATTAAATTAATAACCCTAGTAGTACTATCTCTGGCCTCCCGCCCTTGGACGAAACCGGTTTGATCCAGATGCAAAATTTTAGGCAAAACCTATTTTAGTCTAGAAGCCAGCACTTTTGCATATAGTTTCAAATCAATATTAATAAGAGAAATTGGACGAAAATGTCCACATTCTGATAAGTCTTTGCCTGGTTTTGGAAGCACAGATATATGTGCTTCCAATGTCTGTGGAGGAAAGGGGCATACCTCTGTGACTGAATTACATACCTTCATAAAAAAGGGTCTTAATTGCTCCTCAAACTGCTTATAGAAGCGGGCCGTAAAACCATCTGGCCCGGTGCCTTATTAACCTGTAGGGAGGATATTGCCTCTTTTATTTCTCTTTCTGAAAATGTCAAATTCCATTTTTCTCCATATTGAGCCCCGGCATACCTGCTTCCTTTACTTATTTTACTTATGTAGCTAACCTGAGGCATATCTGCGTATTTACCACGTAATGAATATAAGGATGCATCACATTTTTCAAAGGTTTCCACTATTGAGGACGGAGAATGTTGAAAGATCCCATTTCCATCTTTAATTCGTGTTATATAAGTATTAGGGGGTCCTTGGATGGATTTTCCTAGCTAACAATCTTCCACACTTATCTCCTTCCTCATAGTGATGTTTAATATTTTTGTCCCTAGCTATTAGTGTTTGTTGGTCTAGAACATTGCGAATGTCTCTTTTCACCTCATTTAATTGAGTGGAGTAATCTGTTGTCACATTCGCCTTATTCATAGTCTCCAAATCATACAAATTCTGAAATAATCCCTTTAACTTTCTTGCCCTCTCTTTCTTCAGTCTAGATCCATGTTTAACTAGAATACCTCTTACTACACACTTTAAGGCCTCACATTGTATAGGACTTGATGTGGTGTCATTGAGATGATCTATTATAAAATTATTTATTGTATTAATCACTTCTTCTTGACAATCTGTATCTTTAAATTATCATTAAGTCTCCATGTTCCCATACATCTATTTCTATTCTCCATTTTTAGTATCAAAGACACTGGTGACAATCTGTATCAATAAATTATCATTAAGTCTCCATGTTCCCATACATCTATTTCTATTCTCCATTTTTAGTATCAAAGACACTGGTGAGTGATCTGACCATAATATCGGGCCCATATCAATCTCTGGATAGTAATCTAAAAGCTGCTGATGCATCCAAATACGACTATATGACTTATGTACCACAGAATAATATGTAAAAGTCTCTTTTCATAGGGTATAATATGCGCCACCCATCTACTAACCTCATATGATCCATTTTAACTCTGAGTCTTTTTAAAGCATCTCCTGGAAGGGAGGGCTTACCTGTAGTATCTAAGTCTCCATCAAAAATTACATTCATATCTCCCAACACCAAGTTTGTGCCATCCCCAAATTGCTCAAATCTACTCAGTACCCGCATACAAAACTTATGTTGTCCCTTATTTGGGGCATAAATATTTGCCAATGAAAATATTTGATTGAGATAAGAAAATTTCAAGAACACTATATCTCCCTTTTTCATCTATAACTGTGTCTGTCACACTGATTTGCGCATTTTTGTGGATTGCCACTGATACCCCCCTTGCCTTTTTTCTCCGGATTTATACTATGATACCATTTCGTGTAATATTTATCTCTTATATCTGAGTTTGACCCTTTCTTAAAGTGCGTTTCCTGTAAACATAAGAGATCTATTCTTTTTTTATGAAAGTGATATAGAATCTGTGAACGCTTTTCTGGTACATTAAATCCCCTAACATTAAAGGTAACCAACGTTAGCCTATTCATTTCTTAATTGTATATCCCTCAAGGTACATTTCGCCTATGACCTGTTCATACAATACACACCATAACATATCGATTTCAACATCATTAGTCTATCATTCTTACCCACTCTAATCCTTAATACTCCTTTTATCCACACTACATATATACACTTACTATATTCTTGTATGTGGGACATTTACCTTAACGTCCTACATTAACCATACAAGAAAGCCCTATAAATAAAGTCTGTACTGGGGTTGTAGGGGCCGAATAAATATCCGCCTAGGCCTCGTCCTACTTCAAACCCAGCCATTTTATCACACACTTACTAAGGCCTTATTCTTTGTGTTTACTTATGTTCATTATTATTTATATCACCTTATTTCCCTATTACTTCCCTTTTTTCCCCCCACTTTATCAAAAATGGGCAATATGTTAGATAACTTTGGGGCAGCAGGGAAACACAACACAAGAAACAAAGATCCTTATCGTTCTTATATGTAATATTGTTCTCCCTTTTCCCACATTTTAGTCATCAAGTTCTTTTACTTTATATTCACTTCTTATATATTCCACGGGGCTTTACTACTGTCCATTCCTTTCTTTGTGATCCATCTAACATGCTTAATTCAATTGGCCACTCTGTCAATTGCATTAGGGGTATTTCTAGAATATCCAAGAAGCCTGGTAAGTCATCTAATGTCCTGAATTTAGCCGTTCTTCCGTCTCTATGTGCTATCAGCTGAAAAGGGAACCCCCATCTGTATCTTATCTCCCTCTCCTTTAAGATCTCCAATATTGGCTTCAAAGCCCTTCTGAGCATCAATGTTTGTCTCGAGAGGTCTGGAAAAATAGTCACTGTGTATCCTACATGTATTATTGATTTCTTAGTTCTGGCTGCCATTAAAATAGCTTATTTTTCCAGTATAATAATGTAAATGACAGATCACATCCCTAGGTCTTGTGGAATCTTTTTTAAATGATCCTGGTGTTCTATATGCTCCGTCAATTTTTAATTCAGCTTCTGAAGTTTGATCCAATATACCATTTAATATAGATTTTACTGTTGAAAAAAGGATTTGTATCTCAATCAACTCAGGTATACCACATACTCGTAGGTTATTACGCCTACTCCTATTTTCAATGTCATCCATTTTGTATATCATATCCTGCATCTGAATTGAGTGGTTATTGATAACTTGCTGGTGTATGTCCAATCCTGAAGAACAAATATCCATATACTCCTCCATTCCACTTACCCGGTCTCCAACATTAGTAATATCTACTTTCAGAGCCTGGCCTGCAACTCCTCTTTATATGTTACTTCCAGTCTAGCTATATATCCTTCCATATCCTCTTTATTCGGAAGGGATCGCTGACATTCCCTTATTTCTTGTTGTTCTACCCCCTCCTGCTTTAACAAACTAGCAGTTTTTGGGCTATATGGGGTCTGTCCCGTACTCCTCTGTGTCTCCTGTCTTCCCCTAGGAGAAGCCTTAGAATATATATGGGCAGGCAATGCAGGCATAGCATGTTCTTGCAAAACAGTATCCTGGTCCTGGCCTGTCTCTACAGGAGGGGCAGATGTCGCCATTCTCCCATCGACAGCCTCGACCGAGTACCTGAAAAATATGTCCCAATTCTCGTTGAGGAACTCTGGTTCATTGGGATTGAAGGCGGCGGCTGTTGCTACTTTTTCTTCCCCCCATCCGCGGGGTCGAAACTGCTATTTAGCTGCCAGGTAAGTAACGGAGGAGCGTGGATTCGGCCGTGGCTTTTCCTTAGCTGGGCTTCTGCTCTGCCAACGCTCAGGAACTTGGCGTCCTACGTCATCAGCATGCCACACCCCCGATCTTTCTCCTCTGTCCCAAGAGTTGGTTTTACAGAATTTACACATTAAACAAAGCAGTAATAAACTCTCAGCGTTTTTTTGCTTAACATATACAGCTCAACAAAAAACACGTTCCCCAGTCAAGTATTTGTTAAAATTTGTACCCAAGCACTTCCCCTTTAGAACATTCAAAGCTGCTGGCTCCTGCTCTCAGCCCGCCACTTCTCCTAAACCAGAGGAAATTATTTTGGACCGGCTCAATCATGAAGACAGGAATGCTTTTAAAGATGTAGCAGCAGAAAAGGTATGTCCCAGGCCAGCTGTTAAAGGTGATATTAAAAAAAAAAAAAAGGATTTAATAACACTTTAATAAAAACTATGAAGCAAAGATGAAGTGCCTAGCTCATACTAGTGAATGTGTGAAAAAACAAAAGAAAATGAGAGGAAAGCCATAGGAAATCAATAAGAGATCTGCCCTTGCATTGTTTCATTGCTCCTACAAGTTCTATTAATTTACAGAGCAGGGCTTTAGGCTACATGCACAGAGACGCTTGACGCATGAAAAACACAGGCAAGGTGTTAAATTATTCTGGCTTAAAAGAAAATAAAATGCAATGCACACAGGCAGATGTCAATGCATATCAAAGGACCTGAATACTATGTGCACCATTTTCCTACTTTGAAGTGTTTCATAACTCTGTCATGTACACTAGATATGTTGCCCATACTTTTGAAATCATTGTCAGCTGCCAGCTGTGATGTGCCGGCCTTGTCACATGGAAAACACAATGCAGTGTATTTCAAAGTAGATATGTATATATGTGTGCTTGTATCCTTATACTTGTGCACATGAGCAGTGTTCTTGATGCTGACTTCAGTCCACATTACTATGCTGTAGTTTGTTGCTATACAAATCATTGCGGAAGAAGAGTATCTGTTTCTCTACTTTAAAACTCTAATGTTTTTAGCACTTTTTATTTGATCATTTCAAGCATGTGTTTTTAAACATATTTTTCACATCTGTTTCTTTATTCTTGCTCTTACTCTATTTTTATCTAAAAATATGTTTTACAAGTAAATATTTAATGCAGGGTACAACTATGACATAGGCTCTCAGAGAATTATGTTATCTAATGAGAGAGCTCAGCAGAAGCCGTTTCCTTTCAGACACCATGATTGAAACTTGTATAGAGCCATACAGAGGGATGGGGGAGACAGGTGGAAGTGTCACTGCTTTGACTTGTTTACTTGTGTGTGTAAATTTCAGTTTGAGATTTTGAGCTCTGTAAACAACAAACTCGTTTTTCAATACAGCAGTTAGGAGAAGCCTGGAAGACATCTAAAAAGAAATCTTATATACCTAAACTTTTACGTTTAGATATACTGTATAACTATGTAATACATATCAGACCAAAAAAATAAACATTTTCTTAACCCTGTATACAAATAATTAGAGAAAATATATAATAAAAAGTAATTTTCATTCAATTTAAAGTATGTACCTATTTATCAAAGTAAATTGTAAATGAGTCTATTTTGTTTAGACTCCTGGTCTCCTAACCTTAAGTACCTTTGATTTGTGTATAAACATTTCCATACGCTTCATTATGTTTTAAATAACTTACTGATTTTTTATGTGAGCACCAGGCGCACCCCTTGAACCAATCAAAAGTACCCCGTTGCCCAACTGAGAACATACAGCAGGTTGGCAATGCTGCTGCTAATTGGGAGGCAGTGGCTTAGCATTTTCAGTGCTGTTACTGGCAGGATCTCCGGGTAATAACATTTGCATTTTTACTTAAATGGGGAAAAGGGGGAATGGGTAGAAACGGTGTTTAAAAGGAGAGTGCCACACCTCTGGTTTTATGTTGCAAAAAGAGGGTATTTTGGAGATTGGGGTTTTTTAGGCACTCGAGACAATAGTTTAATATAAAAATTAGAACTTTTATTCAATACATGATTAAAAAGACGAGCTCATATTTATAAAAAAGAGAGAAAGCCGATTCAAGGAGAACACCAACAAGCTCCACCAGAATCCTGAATTATGACTAATTGTAGTCACATAAATATATTATTAAATTCATGCAAACAGATTTTTTATTGTAGGTCGCACCCCCTACATTCTGGTTGGCATATCCTAGTTGACTAGACAGCCGAGAAGTTTAATCATAGTATTTGACATCGAATCAAGATGGAACAAAGGATATTATTGGGTGTTTGCGACCATCCATTACCTCTAATTGTATTTGGTATGGCCCTTGCAAAAAGGTGATTGTTAGATACAGTTGGTTCAAGGTTGCTATCCTAACAATGGTTTATAGTCTCTTTGTCGAGTCAACTGGCCATGTCAACCATTAACAGTCACTAGTGCGTTGCTGCATATTATATTGTATACAAAGTCTCAAAGAGAGGTATAATCTTGCAGTTTTTTGAAATCAGGAGATTGGGACTGGTGGAGTAGCGTTGCCACGATTCCTCAGGTCTGAGGGTGTTCTAAATTAAATTAAAAAACAATCATATAAGTCAACTAGTTAATGTCTAATTAGAGATGGTGTCAGTAGATATAATTACATAGTGAGGGAATCAAATGCACTCTAATGTCCAAAGTGTATCATCCAACAATTACATAATCATTAGTCGGTAACAACGATTAATCAGCAGAGACAGAAAAAATGCCAGACAAATGAGAATAATGATCAGCAAAAGGCAAAAACCAAACAAGAAGGCAATGTGCACCTACAGAGGCCATAACTAGGCTCACATATAATTTATATTTTATATATGAATGTCAGTCTTACCAGTCCCCGGATGAGCCAGCGGATGCCCTCATAGAGTATTGTCAAATATTTGAAGAAATTTCGAGAGTTTTTTCAACACGTTTTTTTAAAACGTTTTTTAACTTTCGTCCAGACAGTGGAATGAGTCAGTCAAGATAACCGCATCTAGACATGAGTAAGGTCCATATAATGAATCATGATGTGAATGGACTATGATTGCTAAAATCTCTGAGAGATTGTATGAGAAATGTCATGAAAATGAGCAAGGAGAGTGCAATAGAAAATCACCGTGGTGGATGGAACCCCGCAGCCGTGAGTCAGCCCCTATCCAAAAGACAAGTATTAGTTCAGGTGTGATTCCTCGAAGGTGGGTGGTTACCCAGCCGAGGGGAAAAAGAGACAAAGAGACAAAATAGAAAAGTCGTGTCTGTAAGGAAGAGACCCGTAGTCAGAAAGAATAATATCCTTTGTTCCATCTTGATTCGATGTCAAATACTATGATTAAACTTCTCGGCTGTCTAGTCGACTAGGATATGCCAACCAGAATGTAGGGGGTGTGACCTACAATAAAAAATCTGTTTGCATGAATTTAATAATATATTTATGTGACTACAATTAGTCATAATTCAGGATTCTGGTGGAGCTTGTTGGTGTTCTCCTTGAATCGGCTTTCTCTCTTTTTTATAAATATGAGCTTGTCTTTTTAATCATGTATTGAATAAAAGTTCTAATTTTTATATTAAACTATTGCCTCGAGTGCCTAAAAAACCCCAATCTCCAAAATACCCTAATAAAATTTGCAACAGATTCACAAAAATGATTTGCTTAGGAAACATGTGTACAGTGCAGCATGATGCCAAATATACAAAAAAATAGATTTAGGGTCCATTAACATTTGTGTGGTGCAGTATCATACACAGGTTAACACAAATAAAATCAGCTGCCAACAAAACTCAGCATATCCAAAATGAGACATGATCCTTTTTTGTAATGCAAGGCAAGCCTGGTGCATTGGGGGGTACTATTAAAAATTAATGGCAATGCATTGCACCAATACATGTAACACCTTTACAACATGTTGCAGTAATGCAAAATCGTGATTAGGCCCTTAGGATTTACAGACACCATTTAGGTCTGACAGTTTTTTCATGTAACACCATCTTACTTTAGCATGTTTTATTCTGTTCCTTACTGTCAAATCCAAAGGTCTATCATTATAGCTCACAGAAAATATTAATTGCATAGGAAAACACTTACATTATCAGAATTTTATTTATGTAATTTAATTGCTGGCTCATTATACTGAGTACAATTGTCTCATTATAGTAAATAAATGAGTACCAATTATGTTGAAGAACTGTTTTTTCACAATTATACAATTATTTTTAGGATTTAAAAGTGGAAATATATCACACTTTGAAATTTTTTTAGAAAAAATGTTGAGTTTTTAGAACAATACGTTCTCCAAAGGGAAATTCAAACTGCTTTCGTTTAACACAATAACCATAGAGTTCTGCTATACATGCACTGTAACATAAAAATCACCAACAATGGGTTTATTTGTTCTATATATGTTAAAGATCCATGTGTTTTAACAGTTAAAATGTGTGGGCAATTTATATAAAATAGAGCGTTGTGAGTGTTTGCAATATGATTGCAGGAACATGTGATAATCCAGCAACTGCAGTGCAAGGACTAAAAAACTGCATTACAACCGCAAATGCAATTTGGGTCTTATTGCAACAAATTGCATTCTGAAACATCAGATTATAGAATATGCATGTGCAGGCATGGAACAACTGGAGGATGGTGTACTGGTGACACTGGAACATGGTATATCATACATGTTATATCATGTTCCAGTGTCACCCGCAGGGGCTGACTGGCAACTTTAAGCCCAGGGGGCAAGTACAACCCAGAGGCCCATGGTGCAGTGACTTGGCCCACCTCCCGCTTTGCCTGTTCTCCCTGCCCCTGCCTGCCACTTTTGCCATCCATGTTAAGGTAGTGTGAATGGTCAGGTGATGTGAGGACTCACTAGTCAGTCCATGAAAGGGGTGACTGGCTGGGGAATGGGCTGCTGCACATTATACAGCAATGCAGAATATTACCATCAGCTACAGAGGACTACAAATCCCAGCAATACATTATACAGCAATGCAGAATAATAGTATATGAATTTGGTACATACTCTTTGCTGCTGCTCTGCTCCGGGGTGTCAGCCTGATGTCTTAGTCAGAGGGTCTCAGGAGGCGTGTGGAGGTCTAAGAAGGGGTGGGGAGGGTCTCAGTATGTAACCCAGTGCAGAGGTCAGCGGTCAGTATGTAACCCAGTGCAGAGGTCAGCGGTCAGTATGTAACCCAGTGCAGAGGTCAGCGGTCAGTATGTAACCCAGTGCAGAGGTCAGAGCAGCAGTCAGCATGTAACGCAGTGCAGCGGTCAGTAACATAGTGCAGCAGTCAGAATGTTACGCAGTGTAGCAGTCAGCATGTAACGCAGTGCAGCAGTCAGCATGTAACACTGTGCAGCGGTCAGTGACATAGTGCGGAAGTCAGCATGTAACGCAGTGCAGAGGTCAGCGGTCAGTAACGCAGTGCAGCAGCCAGCATGAAACGCAGTGCAGCGGTCGGTATGTAACGCAGTGCAGAAGTCAGCATGTAACATAGTGCAGCAGTCAGCATGTAACGCAGTGCAGCAGTCAGCATGTAACGCAGCAGTCAGTAACATAGTACAGCAGTCAGCATTTAACACAGTGCAGCAGTCAGCATGTAATGCAGCGCAGTGGTCAGTGATGGAGTGCAACCGTCAGCATGTAACGCAGTGCAGTGGTTGGTAACGTAGGGCAGCAGTTAGCATTTAACACAGTGCAGCAGTCAGAATGTAACTCAGTGCAGCAGTCAGCATGTAACGCAGCGGTCAGTAACGGAGTGCAGCAGTCAGCATGTAATGCAGTGCAACAGTCAGCATGTAACGCAGTGCAGAGGTCAGTAATGCAGTGCAGCAGTCAGCATTTAACACAGTGCAGCAGTCAGCATGTAACGCAGTGCAGCGGTCAGTAACGCAGTCCAGCATGTAACGCAGTGACTTACAGTGTCTCTTTTCCTCTCCTGGGGGGGTCTCCGTTTTAGGTGCTGTGCCATCTTTTTTTCCTCTCCTGGGGGGGTCGCCTGCACGTTTGGAGGTGATTCCAGCCACTTCCTGCTGTCCTCCCTTTAGGACCCAGGCAGACAGTCAGTAGAAGTGCAGTCTCCCTCCAGCCAATAGCAGAAGAAGTGGGCGGAGGCAGCTGCCGAGGAGCTCGAGCACTACACGGGCTTATCACAGGCAGCTGAAGAGCCTCTTCTCCTCCTCCTCTGCAGGATCCAAACGGCCGTTTTTACAGGCACCAGAGAGGCCCGGGGGGCAATTGCCACCCTGCCCTCCGGCCCAGTCCGCCCCTGGTCACCCGTACAACATCCTCTAGTACATGTATAAGGTGAACAAATCAGTGTCCTAATATTGTAAATCATTTTAAAGCAGACAAAATACAAGACTTTCCCTCCAAAACTGCCTTATTCAAATAGTAAAAATGAATGTTTATTCTCTGCAGTTCCCTGTGAAAATGCACTATTTTAAAAAAGCCAATTTTGGAAGCTGAAAAAGAGGGAACGGTAAAGCAGAAGTAAACCCTGGAAACAAAAATTTGACAGCAGGAAGCATCTTTTGACAGAAGAGAATTTATCTTTTCTTTGTCTCTTCTGGGAAAAAACCTCTTTTACTTACCTGCCAATAAATGTTTTCAATCTGTACACTGTCCACGCCTGCATCTGTAAAGTTGCATCATCAACGCCCTGCACAATCGGCAAAGCAAGAAGATGGTGGAACTGGAAGAAGAGGAAGATTACACGGCACTAGCAGGGATAGAGTGGATGTAGGGAGCTTGGACCTCACGTTGTTGGAGAAGAGCACACCCAGAGGTAAATTAGTCAAATGCTGGCCAACCCAACCACCCTCTACTTCCGCTTCAAAGGGTAACCTTACTTTTGTAAAAACAAAAAAAAATTATATATCACATAGGGGCTGTTTTATAATTTCCTATGCTCCCCGGCTATCCTTGGCTCCATCTAGCGACAGTGATGCTGTATGAACTATACACTGGGCAAATCCTTTTTAAATCAGCCCCACAATGTAATTGCTGAACAATGAATCAATGTAATAAATAATTAAAGATCTGCAGCACATAACCATACAGAATCTGTAGCCATCATAGGGAAAAGTCTGATAGATAGAAAATAATGCTACCTATCAGTACAAGCTTACTGTGTGTAATAGTAAATCCAGTCCTTACATTGCCACAAACTATAAACAGGAGGTCACAGACTCCCTTCTCTTGCCCCGTGTTTCGAGGCAACCAGTAACTCAGTCTTGGATCATAACAAATGTCAGAACCAAAGGACACCTAGAAACACCAGTCTTTAATAAGATAATGCAATTATGGGTCTTGGACATCAGTAATGTCATCTATTACACCATCAATGATTGGGAAATATGTTGTTACTTTTGGGAGAAGGGTGATTGAAAAAGTGTCTTCACACTTATCAATTTTCAGGTAGCAAATCTAATAAAGCATTTCAAGCAGAAATCCCATACTTTCTTATTTGACTGGTCTACATCTATGCACTGCAGTTTAGTTTGTTCTGAAATGGAAACTATCTGAGCCCATTCACACCTAAGCCTGTGTGTTGTCACGTGCACTGCAATGCATATAATAGTGTGAATTCAGCCAAAAAAGAAACTGAACAGTTTGAGAGTTTGTGCATGTCTGTAGCTTATGGTGCTAGGCTCTCACCTTTAGCAAAATGGAGTCTGGTAAAACCTGATTCTGGTGCCGTTCCTGATAAGATTTCTGAATATAATGATAAGTAGTCATTGGTCAATATATGAATAATTAAACTGGCAAGTAGTAGGTGCAGTTTAGTTGTTAAAAGTAACATGTTATATGGATTATCATGACTTCAGAATTCTTTCTGTAGAGGACGTCATCTGATATGGACCACTGTCTAAAACAAGCTTCACAAAAGCTTTTAGGAGTGAAAGGTGTATGGAGGACATATGTCCGACATAGCAATTCCAAGTCCAACTGTCATTTTTTGTGCTGTGTATGTTAAAAAATGAAAGGATTGCTGTGGACAACACAGACTCATTCTTTTAGACCCCTTTTAATCATGAGCACTAGTGAGCTCAGATTAACCCCTTCATGACTGAGGCCCTTTTTTCCATTTTTGCACCCATGTTATATTCCACATTTTAGGCCTGAAAATGACGTAACCAGACTGCCTGGTAGAGACCTGCGTATAGTAGAGACGGACGTATAGTTAACATAGTCCCTAAATATTATTCTATTACTTTTTTTGTATTGTTATCTTTCCTCTCTAGGTGCAAGGCATTTTTTTTTAGTTCTCTATGGTGACACAATTTGCTGTATTTCATATGCTTGTGCCATCATTGACTGTTTGGCTGGGTGTGACTGATTGCCTTTGTGTACCAAGAAGAGGATATGCCATCTGTTGCAAAAAGTCTATTCTCACAGTGGCACGCTGCCCTGAACTAATGCCCAGATGAGACAATGCTTTTCACAGAACATCTCTGCAATTTTTAATATACTTAAAATTCTATGTAAGCTTAACAAACCTGTTTCCCTTACATGAAGGCAGAGTAATGTTTTCCGTGTTATCATTAGGATTGTGTCCAGATGCAACGGAAAATGTTATTTTATATAGTGGTTTGCTCGTTTCTTCCTTCTTATTTATTTTAGATGCAAGATAAATGTTTTGTTAAATAAATACTGATGGTTTGTACCCATGATTGTAGTGTGAATCAAAGGTACCTGTACACACAAAAAGATGACTGGTTGATGATTGCTCTGTGTTTACGGGTACAATGTGATATCTTTGGCAAACAGCTGGTGTGAATTTTCTCAATTGCTGTTGATTCCCATGAGATATTACTAGTGCTTAGGGGCATATCTATGGTAAATAACACCTATTGCAAGCACTGAAATTGCGCTCCTGTCCAAACATCTGATGACACAGTTCTTGCACACACCCAGACACACATGTTGCTAGCTAGCATACCCATATACACACTAGAGCTGGTGGGCCTGTAAGATTGGTGCAGAATAGGGAATGTACAAAACAGCGTACAGAATGATGCAGTGTGGGATATAATATGTACAACAATGTGTATAGGAAGATGGGGTGCGAAAAAGGGACCGCACAGCATGACATATAGAATTAGGCGGTGTGCAATAGGGAATGTACAGCATGGCATATATGATTAGGCGTTGTGCAATAGGGAATGTACAGCATGGCATATAGGATTAGGCGTTGTGCAATAGGGAATGTACAGCATGGCATATAGGATTAGGCATTGTGCAATAGGGAATGTACAGCATGTCAAATATAGTGTACTGACAGATATTTTTGTACCTTCATAGAATGATCACAGTCCCATCCAGTGGCTCCATACAGTGTGCAGGTTTCTCCATGGACTCCAAGGGCTAAGTTAAACAGATAGACAGTAATGTGCTGGATTACATAATAGCCAATCTATCATTAAAAACTAAAACAAGTAATGGAACAGTGACAGGATAGGCTGGAACATGTTTTATTTGAGCTACACCAATTGCATAGGTGGCTACACACCTTCCAATTTCACTGGTCTATAAGCCTCAGAAATGAAAGTAGCTAACTTTTACCAGAATTGGGTCACTAATAACCGAAAATTAAGTCCTGAGTATTAATTGGCTCCAGTTTCAAAGATACAGCTTCAGGTCAAAATTGCATCAAAATAATTCAAAATTACGAGGGTGATGTGTGAATATGCTCCATAACCTTTCTGCAAAATGTGATATAGCAATGAGAATGGTGCCACACCAATCATTACAAATGTGTCTTTTTATTGATACCAATAACATAGCTTTCCATTCTTTTATTGGTTTTTCATGTAACATTGTCATTGTTTTTGCATGAAAAACTGACAAGCTCTAACAAGAAATTAAATTGCAAGGTTCCATCTTCATTCGGTATCCAAACTGCGCTTTTTGGCTTTTCTCTTGTGACCTGCAGTAGGATCATCCCTGGAGAGATTCCAGCAGTAATCGGCAAGCATGGACGGACTCTATTTCACATGGTATCTTTTCTCCATGCCTGTGATATCCTGGTGGAATCTCTCCCCATGCTCATCACTCACTGCCCCACAGTTCAAAGGGAAATAGTCTAAATGCAAGTGTAAGAAGTGAATTTTCAGTGACATGATGAAATTAGATGTGGTTCAGGAGGAGCATACGGTGAGCTAAAGTTTGGGTCCGCTGACTTTGACAGCCCCGGATCAGCTGCATCCTGCTCATCGTCTTTATCATCATTTGAGATTAGAGAGTAGGATTCTGGTGGATCTGGAATAGGCAAGTCCTCCATGGGGTACAGGACGCAGTGTGGATGGAATGTTTGGATATTCCTCGGTCCTGTTCTTCTTTCTTGAGATCCCTTTTGCAATTGGGGAACCATGCAAAAATAGCAGTCGCTACTATGATTAGTGGGTTCTCGCTACACCTTTGGGACTGTGAAAGGCATGGACTTTTCCTTCTTGTTTAGCCAATGACGCAGATACGTTGCACATGTAATGCAACAATAATGAGGGGCCCAACTCTTGTCCTGCTCCCCTATTTTGCATCTAAAATATAGGTGGTGTGCCTTTTTTACCACTGCCGTCATACTGCACTTTTGAGATGCAAATGTAACCTCGCCACAAATGTAGCAGAAGTTATCTGCGTTGTTTACACAGTTTCGAGGCATCTTGGTTTCTGAGGGAAAATATCACGCAACTGTTCCATGGAAATGTTAGGCAATGACACTTTAACAAGCCACCAGATGTAACTGTATGATGCGTAGATCTGACCAAGACAAATGTACCTTACAATAAAAGAACAATAAATTACAGTTAGGTAATAATCTTTAGTCTCAAAGTGAAGATAAATTTATACACTTCCATATGGTACCATTTGCATTGTTCTACCGTACTTTGTCGAGAAGTTACGAGGCATCATGATCATCAGACACCTCCCTCCCTTGTAGGCAAATATACTCGCCTGTGTATGAATCTTTATTGTCAAATACCTTGAAGACTTTAGCCAACCAGCACCTTTATCACCTGTTTTCTAATTCATCTATTTAAAATATGTAAAAATTACCACATTTTCCCTTGGAGGTCGATAACTTCCCAAAATTTGTAGACCTGTGTTTCCTCTTTACAATAATTTTCACATTCTGTGTCTAGCTGTAATGAAATGTTTTTCAGTCTAGCCAGTTACTATAGGCCAGTTTCCTACAACATTTTACACTCTTCTCGTATTTTTACCTTCTGTATACTGTGGCTCACTGTGCATCCAGATGGGTGGATTCCTTATCCCATACTTTCAAGTTGAAGAGAGACCAGACATCACCTTGTGACCTCTTGTCTGTGCTGCTCAACAGCTCCAGCAGGTGATCTCTAAGGATGGCACAGAAGCCAGGGCAGGAGGACAGATTGTTCAACCAACCACTAACAATGAATCTAAGCCTTGGAGGCTCCACTTTAGCCTCCCATTAGAGCTAGCCATGACCACTGCCTGCTGCTATCATCCAGGGTAGAAAGTGTGGTGGCACTACCACCAGCCACAGTGGCATGTTTGTTGTGTACTGGCCGCTCTGCTGCACAATTATTGCACTATGCCTTTACCGATGCAGACCAGGAGGTGGTTCATGCCAGCCAGCTGTTTCAGCTGAGCTGAGCTGCAGACAGTGCATGAGGGGCCCACGGCATGAACCACCCACTGATCTGCATCAGTAAAGAGGCCAGCAGGCATACTGTAAACCGCGGAGCGGGCAGTACACAACAAACATGCCGCCCCTGTACGCCAGCCCGGTCTGGAGGATGGACACAGGAGCTCACCATTGATGGACACGGTGAGCATGTGATGTGCCTCGCACCTCCCAACATTTCTTCCCACCTCTCCGTATTGCCTACCTATGCATTCCTCTTGTCCAGAAGCCAGCTTGCTCAATAGAGATTTCACGAGAGAGCTGGCACCCAGAACAAAGTGTGGGTAGACAGGGAAGGGTGGATCGAGAGAGCTGCACATATTAGACATGTATTAGGGAAGCAGGTCACCCCACATCCTGTGATCTGGGTGTGCATGTAGGATTGTGATGCAGAGAACAACACCACAGTCCCTGAGTGGCGCCCCTGCTCAAGTGGCGCTCAGGGCACATGTCCTGCCTGCCATGCCCTAGATACACCACTGCTAATATCAGAGGTATGTAGAGATTCCCTGCCTGGGTGATATGAATGTTCATGTTCGTGCAAAGTTAATAAAACACCATATTATATCCAACTGCCATCATATGTTTATGGCTAGCCTATCATATAATTTTAAAAACATTTATATTGTTGTTGGATTTCAGGCATTGGACCTCAACTAGCTAGAGCCTTACTTCCTCATCTGTTCTTTCCTTGCAATTCCTATCTCATCTGTACCTGATTGTACCTGATGGGTTTAGGCAGGGCAGCCATCAGGCGGGTATGGCCGATACTCATGTAAGGGGCCCGGGCAGCCTGGGGGCCCGCCCGGGTCGCTTACATGACCATAGGCCAGTGTGGTCACTGAGGGGCGCTGTAAAGCTTTCTCGCACAGGGCGCCTAAAGACCTAAGGCCGGCCCTGGTCTGATGTACAGATATTTATAAAAAGGTACTATTTACTTGCCAAAAGTGTTATTCTGCACTAACACCTTTATCTTATCTCTTAATTATATTGTTTGCTATTTTGAAAAGCTTTGAAAAACAGATGGTGATGATGAAAAAAACAGTTCTGAGAGTAACCCATAATTTTTGACACATAGATTCTTTTTTTAAGGTGTTTATATAACATTCGGCAGGCTGTTCGGGGGCTGCCTGTCTGGCTGCCACAGGTCAGGTGCAAGACTTTGCCCAATCAGGACACAGTACTCAGTAAAGGCATTACTTTACATTTCTCGACATTAAACCTCATTTGCCACGTAGTTGTCCACTTCCCTATTTTATCCAGGTCCTCCTGCAATGTTATACTGCCTAAGCTCATGTCTATTACCCTCCCAGTTTTAGTATCATCTGCAAACACAGAAACATGGCTATTGACGTCCTCCCCAATATCGTCAATAAACAGGTTAAATATTATTGGGCCTAGTATAGAACCCTGAGGCACTCCACTCTCAACCTTAGACCAATGGGAAAAAGAGTCATTTATCAAAACTCTCTGTACTTATGAACACATCGGTATATTTAAAATCTTTTGTAGGTCTTTTACCCTTTCTTTTGTAATGCAATGATTATAATAATTGACTATTATTGGCCTGTGTACTGTAACAACTGTTTGTTGTTTGTGTATTGTATGTGATTTCCAATTGAGGGCCATATATTTCTATTGTTTGCATTCTTATTGTCAAGTCTACGCTATTTAATGGACACTATTACTGTAATTTAATTACTTGAATTTAATTTTTTGATTTTTTACTTACAGGCATGGCAACATTAAGATAAAGAAATCAAATTCACTAATTCTTTTCTGGCCATTAATATTTTTGTTTCAGTTCTTGATTAATACTATATATATATGATACCCCCCATCTCTGCGCCGGGAGTGTCGGATGAACGGATGATCCGACACCCTCGGCGCAGAGATGGGGGGCCCGCTGGCCGCTGAGTACCGATCCGGCGCTGGGCCCCCTAGAGCCCCAAGGCCCTGGTGCGTCCGCACCGCCTGCACCGGCGGTAGTTCCGCCACTGATCTCGTGGCCCAACGAAGTACTGATGGGGTGGTCATAATAATCTGGCCACTCAGTGTATATTGTAAGGGGGATAGGGCTAAGTGGCACGGGCAGAAGGCTTTAATGTGCTACTGATTCGATTTTGATTCCATTGGTCCTTTCTCACCATAACCAGTATAGTTATACTTCCTCTGGGCAGGGAAGAGGATGGGGCAGGAGGTACAGATGCCCCAGGCTTAGCATTTTCATGTTGGGGGGGAAGCAAAAATGTACATAATATAAGACATTTCATCTACTGTGCAGATTTAATTGTCATTGCAGAGTGCATAGCATGAGGGATACTGGGAATGCTGCTTTTTATTTAGCAGGGTGTATTCAGTGAAGAGGAAGATCAGGAGGACCAGGCTGGGCTGACGTCATTTCATGGCACATTTTACCTGCTGCCCTGCAGTGCTTGAAGTTTTGCAGGGTGGAGGCTGTTTGCAATGAAACAGGTTCAACCAGGAGAGTGAAGTTTTGGATAGAGTGCAGAGCTGCAACTTAGTCAAATATAAGAACAGACTAAAACGAGGAGCTGTTGAAAATCAATTAACACATATATCCACTTTCCTATCAATTGGGGGTGGGAGCACATATGCAAAACAAGATATTGGGACTACAGTGGGTTGGTGCATGTAAAAGTTAATGTAGAAAACAAAGGTTTTGTTCGCCCTTTGAATTTGAGATGTAACCTGATTGTTAGTTATATGCAACGGTTCCATCAAGGAACTCAAAGACCAATTTAAAGCATTAGCAGAGCAGAGAAAACATACATAAGGCATAGGGCAAGGAGAATATTATTGTCTCTTATTATTATT
>NW_017306558.1:1286100-1302010 GCF_000935625.1 Nanorana parkeri
AAAGGAATTTTTTTTTTTTTTTTTTTATTGTCTTTTTTTTTTTTTTTTGGGGGGGGGGGGAATGTTTTACAAGTCAAAGAATTTGTTATTATGTACTGACAATCTTTTATTCTAGACACCCCTATCAGAAAGCCAAACAGATCTTCATTAAAAATTAAAGGAGGGCACTTCTTCATGGACCACTAGTGTATGGGGACAGTCTGTTTCTTCTTTTATGACCGTTATTATTCCTTTTATATTAAGAGTATTATATTAGGATTATTATACTGTTATAGAGCAGGGGGGTGTTGTAAAATGATCCGCTCTGGGTATGCCACATTCTGTATCCTAACGTTATCTCTATCCTAAGTTATTTATAACTTGCTTTTCCTTCGATTGTGCCATTAGCTGTAGATATAATTTTTTAGAAAGGGTTATTTCTCTAAGGTAATATGCTACATGTGCAATACACTCACTGCTAACGTGATATACAGTATGTATACACTCTGGGTCAGGATAAGGGGCAATTGTGATTGAATTCTATTTTGACTTAATTCATTTTATTTTTATTTTAAAATGTTTTAAATATTTTTCTGTCTTGCAAGGACACTGACTCATGTGTAATAAACTAGTGGGAAGGAGGCACGGTTAGGCATCTTTACCCTGGGCACCGGATTACCTTGTACCGACACTGACTGTCCCAAGCCCTACTCCATAAAAGCCATGTACTTCACTGATGATAGTGAAAAAAACTGAAACAGCTGCATATCATTTGAAATAAAAGGTTCTATAACATTAGACTACATTTACACTATACACCAGCGGTGTGCATTTGGCTGTTGGTGCATAAAGACATGACTTGCTTGGCTCTGCCAACTGTCCTGAAATTAGGATGGGATATGTGATAGAATATGACCTGTGAATATCTTCTGTTTTAGGAAGGCTTTACTATACCTTTTCTGAAATGAATTTTCTCTGAGCTCTGGGGACCCAATAATGTCTTAAGTATACTTTAACATTAGGCTTATTCACAATGCCATAGTACATTGATTTTGAACAAGCCCATCTAGCCTTCCTAATGGTGCTGCTACCCTCTAGTTTCTTAGGCCTCTGCCACAGGCCAGGTAAGGACTCTTCAGGCCTTCTTCTTCTGGCTTTCTCCCCAGAAAAATGGCCTGGGAGGCAAAAATATCCACCCATAGCAGCAAACTGGGAGGCAAAGACTGAACCTCGGTGCTTGCATCTGAACCAGGCAAAGCCTAGGAGGAAAGGATCCTTCTAGAATGTCACTCCAAAAATGTCCTCTTTCCCAGCCCACATGGCACTGGCATAAACCCCTCATTGATTGACCAGGGCAAAATGATTAGTCATAACCCAACCATTGTAACTTGTTAATTTATTTAATGAAAAACATTCAACAGCAGAACTCTTAGGCAATCAATGAACACAGATAACATGAACAAAGCTCAGCTGCCTACAGCCTAACTGCAAACACACTAAATTTAGCTAGGAATACTCCATCTTAAGGTCAGAGTCCATACACTGGTATATTTTAGGTGGCTTTCTCTTTCCAGGCTGGTATGTCTGGTACTTCACATAATTTTGCCAGAAATGTATTTGCTAAATTGGACCCCAAATCTAAGATTTTGTCTCCCAGGTTAAAGGTTCTGATTTTAGCAGAGCGGTTACAGACTCTGGTCTGCGCCTCAGGAATTTACAGCATATGTTCCTGAACTATGGGTATGTGCGCTGCTATCCCACCCTGCATCTAAACAATGTGTTTGATTACATTTTTGTGGTGGAGGGTAATTATGCTGAGGCCTCTGTGGGACTTGGTCTCCAGGACTTGGGTCTTTCATCTACACCTGCTCTGCAGCCACTTGAAAAAATTCCTTCTGTTTCCTCCCTGCTCC
The DNA here is from genome assembly GCF_000935625.1 of Nanorana parkeri. Classification (NCBI taxonomy): domain Eukaryota; kingdom Metazoa; phylum Chordata; class Amphibia; order Anura; family Dicroglossidae; genus Nanorana; species Nanorana parkeri. The sequence goes on from NW_017306558.1 coordinate 1,287,993, forward strand.
CATTAAGAAGAGTGCTTCTTGTTAGGAATCTGAGATGGATACCCCATGTTTCACAGCAGGGGATAAGGCAGGGGTTTGATTCATATAGTTATGCATTATAGATATAGTTAGGCTGGTGTGCAGTGTTATCTTTTTATTTTTGGCCACACTCTAGATGTTGGGTGGAAGAATCTCTGTTCATCCTTGAGATAGGGTGCTTTATGCGCCACTTGAGTCATAAGGTACCTTCAGCCCTGCCCATTCACTCTTTTGTTAAGGGTGCCACTTGCCCGCTAAACCTTCCCTTTCAGAATTGCTTCAAGTTTGGTTCCCCTTGTTTTCTTTCAGGTTTCAGAATTGTTTTCCCCTGGGTCTGGGCCCAGAAAATTGTTTTCTTCTGTTAACCTAAAAGTTATTGATCTGTTTTACTCACTTTTTGGTAGTGTTTTTTTTTTACCTTTACCACCTTTTATCTTGGATTGCTGTTTAGCTCTCGCTGGCAGGGGCCCATTGCTCTTTCAGTCAGAAGTTTTCCTTAGAAGTGTTTTTTTTTGTTATCCTGCTCTAGAACGATGCTCTGGGTTGATTCTCTGTCCTCCCCTTGGTTGCGACAGTTCCTCTGCCTTTGCAGATAGTATCTCCCCTTCTAGTTTGATTCAGGAGTTTGTTTATTAAGATACCACTGACATGCCATAGTCCTCAATCTTTTTAGGCATCCCAACTGTAATAGAATTACTAAGCTTCTGTGTCACTCAATGCACAGTTGTGCTTATTGTAAAAAGTTTTTCTTTGAGTCCATTGAGGGACATAAATGAGGCTTGTTGGGTACAGGAGGGGTTAAAATGGGATGGCCTTCCACTTTTGTTTGTGAGTATACCAACCTTCTGTAGGAGGCAGCATAACCTGACTGTAAAAGAATTTCTAAATTATGGTGTCCCTAATGGACTCGTAGAAAAGAAAATGAAGTAGGTACAAATATAATTTTTTTTTTTGAACATAGAGCATTTTCTATAAATAAGGTGATTCAATGTTCAATAGAATATATGAAAATATAGTGGATATTAACCCATTAACATGTATTCTAGGAGGTTTCAACTCTGACTATCTAGATAATAACAGCACTTTGGCAATAAAAAGGCTACTGTTTCTGGCTAGAAGATTAATAGTAGTCAAATGGACTTCGGAGTATCCCCCTACAATTGAAGAATGGAAAGCTGAGGCTAGTAAATAGTAAATATGTTCGGTTTGAAGAACATGCAATTGAAGAATGGAAAGCTGAGGCAAGTAAATAGTAAATATGTTCGGTTTGAAGAACATACTTACAGGATGAGGGGCCAGTCAGGTAAATTTCAGGGAATTAGGAATAGGTGGATTGAAAATATGAATATTAATCAGACTTGAGACTTCCTGGATTAAGAGGACAAAATATAATATTATAAGTGGAAGAAAAGGGAAAGGAATGGGCAATAGTAAATAGAATAAAGATAGATAGAAAAATAGGGACTGCAGATAGGGATCGTACTGTTGTTGTTCTTAGGTTCTGTTTTTTTTTTTTTTCTCTCTTGTTTTTTTGTTTTTGCTTTGTTAGTTGTTTTGGGCCGTGGCCTTATTGTCAATGTTCACAATGTATGGAAAAGGAAAAAACCCCCCAAATAAATGATATCTGATTAAAAATAATAACATCAAGTGTGCAGTTTATCATAGTTAAGTGACTCTGACATTAGGCTTGCCTGTAGCTTGCAACTCCTATATTAAAATTTAGGGGTCTCTGACATATGGTATATATATAGTATATGGCACTATTATACTGTATATATAGTTAAATATTACTTTCATTATGTCCTTAGCATAAAGCCTGACAGAACTGCCTTAATGGTATACCTTCATATATCCCTAGATTTGTAGACACTAATGGGACGTCAAGTAAAAAAAACTATAAACTAGGGCTGGCAGTTATTAGTAGACTCTTCTATCAGAGCTTCTCTCTTCTATCAGGATTTGTACACCATCCTTCTCTTACACCTTCCCAATTATCTCAAGCATCCTTCCCTGAACTGAATTCTAGCAAGGCTTATTGTCAGTGCAGAAATTGCGTAATTGCAGCTGTTGTCGTAGTTGTTTGCGAGTCCAGTAATAGCAAAGTTGCATGTTTAATTAGGAATGTTTAAGTCATCTTGCTGCTCTTACAGCAAGGTAATACAATGTTGATTCTTGCAGAGATGCTTTTGCCTAGGTGCACAAATTTATATTATTTACCTGCTTGAAAGTGTTCTGAGTCTAATGGACCCTTTTTGATTACTTTCATTGATGGATCCAAATGAACAGTTAAGAAATACTCTTAAATAATTGACAGACTTTTTACAGAATTTAGTGCTGTAGATTGTCTGCTACAAAATGTGTTGCTGGTTATATTCCACTAATTGAAGGACCATGGTGAGAAAATTGGTCAGGATAATTGCTTTTTGATTTGAACAGTCTGCTTCTTATAAATGTAGTATATTTTTTTTCTGTGACCCACCTGAAATTGAGATCCAACAATATCTACTGCATTGGCCTGATCTTTTCAAGACTAGCAGTATACATAATATCAGTGGTTGATAATTGATAACTGTTGCTATAATACTATTTGTACAATGCCAATGCCTGGCTTAGTACAGTAATATGATAACCTGCTATTATTCCCTTTCCATTCACTGTTATGAAGTCATGTATGTTTCTCTTTGGGATTCATGGGTCTACAGTGTCTTGCTTTGTAATTGATTTGCAGAGACAGCCTCCAGCCTGGATGGAATATGAATGAAGCTGGTAGACTTAAGACTAATGAATTCTATGCATAATTTTGATACTGCTTTAGATAAATGTCAGCAAACAAATAAATTGTATACAGGTTCATCTGATTATGCTATAAATCTTTTATCATTAAAAATTTCTTCCCTAATTGTTCTTTTGCCTTGTGTCACGGTAGTAGTTACATAATTTTTTTTTATTGCAGTAATGTCCATCTAATATCCTACACTGTTTAGACAAATTACAGAGGATTTTTAATGCAATTTCAACACCCCAGATGTCTGACATTTACAGATTACATGTTTTATGGTTGCCTCTGTACTATCCATTTCTGGGGCATAATCTGCGTATAAAATATATTTATCGATAGTGCAAAAAAAAAAAAGAAATATTGTTTATTGGCAAATAATGGATGTTAAAGTTCATCTCTCATCAAAACAAAAAAAAATACCCTTGCAGTGGTGCTACCACCACACTGCAAGGATTAAGTGCTCATTTATACCTAGGAGACAGGACATAGCTATTTTACGTACCTGATCCCTGGCTCCCTCTGGGCTTCCTCTAGGCTGCTAGACTGGCCCTACACACTCTTCTGCCCTCCACTCTGGCGGCCTAAGGCCAGCTGACATCATCATGTCTAATGCAGGTTCTACACACCTGTATTAGATGTGAGGATGCTGAGAGGCATTCCAGCTGGAGCGGAGGGGAGGCAGGCGAGTGCTGATCACCAGGGAAGCAGGGATCAAGTAAGTAAAAGTACTTTACTTTGGTCTCCTAGGCACGTAACTCTTGCATTCTGGAGTATCCCCACTGACAGGGTAGTTTTTTTTGTTTGGCCGGAGATGGGCTTTAATAGAGAACCTTTAATAAGTGCACACTTTTTTATCCTTTTTCATAAATGTTATGATTTTTGACCTTTCCACTTTTTATATTTGTGTTCTATATTCGTTGGTATTTGTAGATTCTACAGCCTCCTCTATTTTATAGTGAGGGGGCAGCTTAACCAAAAGCCCCTTTATTGGACATTCTTGTTTCAAAAGCTCCACATAAATTTGCCAGGACTACAAACCTTGCAACTGCCTGATTTGCATCAGAACCACTGCACTGACAAACCCGAACCTCATCCCTATTCAGCATTTGTCCCCCATATAATTGACCAGGTACCTAAAGTGTATTTTTCCACTTTGTTGCTGCACTTTTCCTCGCTGTGCATATAGTATGCTGGCTAGTTGCTCTGCCTATTAATGGTCTGTGACATTGTTAATTGTAAATATTGGTTCAATAACCAATTTCCTCTTCTTTAGGATACCATTAGCTGTATGTCCAATGTCACTGCTACTGTGGGTGTCACAGTTGCTGAACTCCAGCAAAGTCACAATTAATATAGCCCCTGCGTCAAGTGCATCTGCAAGTACAGCTTTCCAAAGAATGTAAGATATTGGGGTCCATTTACAATAATTCACATATTTATAAATGATATGTGCATAGTATGCCACTGGCTTTTGGAGTTCGAAAAAAATTAAAATATAATCAATGACAGGTCTGTCAGTGCGCAATACAACGCACACCACCAGAGTTGTCACTATTTACGTTTCTTCTTTCTTTTCTTTAAACTGTATGTGAAATCCCCGCATGGCACATTTTGTTGTGGCGCTCTGCTCATCACACCCGTGATGTGGTGTTTCAGCAGATGGGCTAATGCGCTGTGACAGCTCTGGCAGTGTGCGATAAAATGCACACTACTGGAGCTGTCACTGCAGCATTTCAGTGGATGAGCTAGTGTCAATGGGTCCCAAATGGGAAGATGTTAATAAAAAAAAAAACCTGTCACATGTCCTGTCAAAGTCACACAAACAACTATTCTCCAATCATGAAGTCCTCCCTGCTGTGTTAGACCCAAATTTTATGAATGGGTGGGCTGCGGTATGCAGTAGCAATTTTATGTATAACGGATAGAGTATAATAATATCTGCTCCCAGTTATAAATAAGCCCCAATGTGTTAAGATGCCTTACTTGTTTTCAGTGAAATTAGACGTTTACTGAAATAAACATTGAAATGTAAATGATCTGATTAATTACTAATCTGTTGTGAAATGCTAGATAATTTAAGAGAACATCTCAGATAGGATTTGTGGCTGATTCCCTAATTTGTTTCTTGTGTATTATTAGTAGAGAGTGCCGCATGAAAGGATAATCTCCAGCACCTTTGAACTATTGTATTATTCTACTACAGAGCTTTTGTTAGGCATAAAAGATCTAAAGAGTTTAACTAAAACAAACAACAATCAACAGAGATATATACAGAAATAAACACTGTAGTCCCATTTGAACACCTGGGCTGGTTGATCTTTAATGCTATTTAAAATGTACATATAATTATAATGGCTTCATAACAAGGAATATTACAACAGGAGGCAGGAGAACATACTGCATGACTATACTGTAGCATCCAAGATGTACACTAGATAATAAAGTTAAAAGGTTGACATCACTTCATCATAGAAATAGCTGTGGATTTCCAAGTTCATCAATTAAACAGCAGGTAAGATTTAATAATTTATAATAAGGTTGCCTGTAATGGCTGCACACATTCAGTCTCTCTGCAGCCGTAAAATGCATGTACATTTAACTGATTACTGTATGTCTTTCTCTTTTTAAATGCTATAGCATGAAGAAACATATTATAACAAAGCGGATGTTATAGGAACTAAAAACGACTAAAAGAAAAGAGAAACATCCACAAGCAAACATCAGCAGTTGTTATTTGCTACTACTACGTGAAGGTGCATCCAGCCCATGCATGACCTTAGGTGGTGTTGCTTCTAGTTCTCAAAACACTATTCCGTTGGGGATGGGCTGCTGGAAGAGCAGTGCAAGTCAAATGGCTCTTGTGGGCCTGTAGCTTCTAATGTGGGCCAAACATTGCAACTACACACCATGTGGCAAACACTTTGCTGAGTGCTAGAATATAGTTGCTGATTCTTGTTGGTTGAAATAAAATAAAAAAATCAAGAAGAATACAATATTCTAATATCATTTGAGTTATTTACATAATACTTTTTCCAACCACCTATCATTCACTTTAACTGTGTGTTGCAAAGGGCACCACAGAAAAAGAGAAGGAAAATCAACCGATACCATGCATATGCTGAATAAGAGTTAGGCCTGGTTCACACCTGGGCATTTTACAGCGCGTTCCTACGCTCTGTAAAACGCTCAACATGTGAAAACCAGTGATTGCCTATGGGCATGGTTCTCACCTGGGCGTTTTACAGTGCGTAAGAACACGCTGCAAAACGCCCTATGTCCAAAGAAGTACAGGAGTCAGGCTTCTGCTTCATGACAAAAGCCTTCCTTCATGGCACCGAATACACTCCAAAGTGCATCTGTGAATGGAGTAGGAGCGGATTCCAATTCACAGAGTGGAATAATATTGGTAAGAGCTCTATGAATGAAGAAGGGGACAGGAAGGAGCACGCAAGCGGTGCAACTATATCATACGGATAGTTGCTAGTGTTAACCCCAAGAACATTGGAAGAGAGTCGCTATGGGGTGTATGTGGTGGCATGAAGGCAGGATTTTTTCACAAAATAGCAGCCTGGATGACATGGGATACATACTAACACACGTAACTAGAAACCACGTAGGGGCTTCTATCATGTAGTTGAGGCATCAACATGGGAGCATGGTGATGTCAGTAATATTTCTTTTATTATATTGTCAGTTGTTTTCATCTTCTGGCCTGAGGATTAGGGATGGGAGGGAGTGATATTTACAAGAATGGGGACCAGTTGATTTCCAGGTAGAATGTATTCTTTAACCACCTTCCGTCCATGGCTGTTCGTGAACGGCCGGACGGGAGTCTGTTAGGAGCGGTAGGGCGTCTTAAGACGTCCTTCCCCTCCCCCCTCTCGTGTGCGGCACTCAGCGTGCACACGAGATTAAGGGATTGGACACAGGAAGATTGGATAGTTATAATACCTCTGTTTCTTTTTGCATTCCCCTGGTTTTAGTGGGATATCATCCATATTTCTGGTGGTTAGGAATAAAAGGTACAATTCCACTTAAGCATGAACTTTAAATGCACCCCTGGCTGTAATATATGCATGACAAAACATTTATTTATTCTGAATAAAAGTGATCATTCTAAGAAAAATTTCTGCATAGTTATATATTCCCTTTATTGTCCTTGCTTGCACTAACAGACATCATCATAATCATATTTTTATGTGCTGACAGAAAAGCAATGATCTACCTATTCTGGAACTAAAGAAGGAATGAGTTTGATCTTCTAATTTTCTCAACTCCCAGGATGGAAATGTTGCCAAAGATGCCAACATCTTTACACCCATATGTGCTCCCAGATGTGGAAAGATAGGGAAATATATGCACAGCTGAGAACATTAGCATCTAACAAATGCACTTTATCTTTCACATAATTTGTTCTAAATCTGTGGCTATTACTCTTAAAAAACCTAAACATAATAAAAGCAGAATATGCCAAGGATCAGCTGAGTAACAGTAATCCATTCTGTCTAAGAATTTTCCAATTCACTCACAGAAATTTCCCAGTGGGAAACATACTGAATGTGGAAAGAGCAAAGTAAAATAAATATATGAACAACTCAAGGTAGATGCAAAATAATACAGTATTTGATACAACAAATGACTAAAGCAACAAAAACAGATGGGGTAAACTGGATTGCTGATCAATCTCTAGATATTATAAGTAAAAAGAGCAAAAAAAAAAAGACAAAACAAGCAGAAGGAAACTGTATAAGCACTGCAGACCTTCTGCTTTTATCCCCTGGGCTTTACTCCCAGGTTATAACAATGAAAATCAACAACGAGGGATATTAATCATTTGGCTGTTACAGCAGCAGTGTAAGGGCACTCAGCAACCTACCGGCCCTAGGCATTTGTAACTAGCATACTGCAAGAACAGTCATTCCATCTGTCTGTCTGTCTAGGAAATTAGAAACCCATGTTTAAATGTGAGAACATTAAATACCCTATGAAATCAACACACGAACCATGACTGACTGAATGAAAGCTTTTTCCATGTTTCATCTTATTGTATATCTATTTAAAGTTTTGCCTTAACGTTGCCCATGGTAACCAGTAGGGATGCACTGATACTTTTCAGATACCATTGCCAATACTTGGCATTTTCATGAGAACTACCAGGGTTGCAGCGGTTGCAGCTGGGACCTAGCTTTGGCGTTCTACCACTGTCACGTGACAAAAAACAGAAATGTATGAGTACTTGTACTTGTAAGTACTTGGGCTTGCAAAAATGGTATTGGTGCATCCCATTATTTATATTTATGAAAACAAAATCATACATGAAAAGAGACATAAACAAATCCCAGGAGCTCCGTGTGCTCCGTACAAATGACAGCTGCCTCCTAACTTTTGAATTTTTCTCTAGTCTAGTCTCAAAAACTATCTGTACCGAGTATGGTACTTGGTATCAGTGCATCCCTAGTAACCATTAAGATTCAATGGGTTGATTTATTAAAGGCAAATATGCAGTTCACTTTGCAAGGGGATTTTTACTTTGCAGGGGAAGTTTCCCTTAGCTTGGTAAATTTGATGAAATTTTAATTTGCAAAGAATATCCAATCATGTACAAGGAAAATAAAAAACAGTATTTTTGCTTGCGCATGCTTGGATAATGGAAGTCAGCAGAGCTTCACCTCCTTGACTAAGCTTATTAAAACCTTCCCCTGCAAAGTGCACATTCCCTTGCAAAGTGAACAGCCTATTTGCCTTTCGTATATCAACCCCAATGTTTGATTTTTAGTCCATGTTTGGGAAAGAAAGCTACATCATGACAGGCTGCTGTGGGCAATGGCAATATTATTATTTTTTATTGTGCTCCAGGTTTCATAAATCACTTTCCCTGGGCTGTCAGAAAGGCTGGAAGAAAATATGTTAGTGTGGCCATAGCAACCAATCAGACTTGCCTTTTATTAGAGAAGATCAAGAAATAAAGAATTTTGTTCTCCTGGGCAAAGTGGGTGAAAGTGTTTAGCCAACGAGACATCACATTGTGTGCTAACAGCAGACACACTTATATGTCATCAAAGTGAAGGGGCTCTACTTTTATGTCACAGTATGATTTTGTACTGCTTAACCTAGATAGACCTAGGCTTAAACTGATGCTGAAATGCAGCCAAGCTGTTGTTGAGGACAGAACACTGTGCTCTAGTTTTGGCTGGCTGGCAGTCCGCAAGCCAAACTCATAATAAGGTAGCACAAAGTTTGACATCCAACTAGAGAGGTTTAGCTGTGCATTTCAGTGTGAAAGCTAGTTTAATTCTTGGACTGGTGCATCTGTACATGGACTATGTTAGAAGAAATGCCATAAGCTGGCTGCTACTAGGGTTGACATCAGTAAACACACCACCCTGCTGGTGTGTATATATCTGTTACATTTAGTATTATCACTAATTTGTGTGTAATCTACCCAGAGCAGCTAGAACATATGATGAGAACCTGTCACGATCTGAGAACTGGAGCACTAGGAATCATAAACTCCAGGGCTTGCAGAGCAGTATATTGCGAGTGAAATAGGAATGTGCAGGGATACAGGTCTCTGAAGATGCAGGGACAGTGTGACCACACACTCAAATGTAGGTGTGCCAGAGTAGCAGGATCTAAGGAGCTGTCTGGTCTTCACCAGAGCGACTGAAAGTGTGGATGTTGAGCTGCGGGACAGCTCCCAGGTTGCGGCTCTCTGACAAACCCATGCAGGCACAGTGCCAGTGGATGCTCAGGCTATCACAGCACACTGAAAGAGACACCATGGCACACAGGATACAAGATACAGGAAAGAGGCACTAGAGGGAAGATGCAGGGAACGTGCGTGACATAGGAAGAAAGGTAACAGCAGGGAACAAACAACAGGTGTACTCACAGGGACCGGAGATACACAGGAACTGCAGAGGGGAATGCACAGGAGGAGGAGGGAGGTGTTCAATAGTGCAGAGCAAAATAGACACAGAAAGCAGGTGCAGGAGGCAGAACACAAAGCAGAGCAGGAAAAAATGCTGTGGAGAGCACTCACAGCCACAGTAAAACGAAGAGGAACATGGACAGAAAACAGAGGGAATACAAGAGCACAGCAGGAAAGGAACACAGAGAACAACAAGAACAAGCAAAGACACTGTATACAAGATATACTCAAGAAACAGCAAATGCCACAGAAAACAGCGAAAAAAATAAAAAAAATTAGCTTGGAGACACATTGCTCGAACGCTAAAACACAAGTGCACAAGCTTTTTAACACCTGGGTTCAGGACGGATTGGCAGGAAACCGAGCAGCTTGGATAGGGGGAAAAACCCGACATCGGATCAATGTACAAGGAATTGTGACAGAATCTTTGCAACACTTACAAGTGACACCTCCATCAAATTCCTGGAGGTAACAGTTACCGTATATACTCGAGTATAAGCCGAGATTTTCAGCCCATACTGTTGAAGCAGAATTACTTATTTAGTCTACTGGATGCCTGTCGGCCGAATACATGTTGGCAGGGTTTTGAAAGAGAACAGTCAAATGAAACCAACAAAATATTGTAGGATAATTGTATTACAATTCTAGGCCAATTGGGGAAAAAAGAGCAGTCTTTTAGAACTGTATTCCACAAGTTTTTCCTATTCCCAAAGATGCATAAGAACCAGCAATGAGGTCAAAAGCCTGTGGGAAATCAGTGATGTTGTTTTTATGCCTGTGTTTTTTTTATGCCATATGAGAAAATGGGAAATACTTCCAATAGGCTTTATTTGCTCGTGATATGTTATGTTTTTGAGGGGCAGAGTTTTGTGCACAATGTAAGGGGGCTTTGTATTAAAATTGTATGATATTTAAGTATGAAAAAATCCTGTAATGCTGGGAAATCCAGTTTGCAGGCTGTCCATTTGTACTTTCTGTGTACTGTTTGTAATGTTTTGATTTTCAAAAGTATTGCAAGCTGCATATCAAAATGAAAATTGTATTTCTTACAGCATTAAATTACAAATTGGCATATTTCGCAATGATATGATAGATCAATTGTTAACAACAATGGAGATTTTCTTTCTTGCAACATTGGAGTGAATTATAATGTATGATTAGCATTAATTATTCATAACATTGACCAAATGGAGGAATTAAAGGGATCAAAACAAGTTGTAGTTTTTCTCAATCTGCAACAGATGCATTGGGGTTGATTTACTAAAGGCAAATAGGCTGTTCCCTTGGAAAGGAAATTGTTACATTGCAAAGGAATTTTCCCTTCCCAGGTTAGCGAATGAGTCTGTAAACGTTCTCATTTATCCAGGTCATGGTATAGCTAGTAGTAGTCAGTCACATTCAACTGGAGTAGTTCTGAAATGTTGAAGATGTTTCGTAGCTCATCCAAGCCACTTCTTAAGTTCCTCTGTCAGGAACATATGCCAGCATTGCATCCAAAAAGGTAGCACAGGCATCCTAATCCAATCACAATGAAAAGGCAGATATTGTTTAAGAACAGGATAGGAGGAGTAAGAGTTTTGGAACAGCCCCGTTCTTGTTGCATAATCCCATCCTTCATGCCAGTAAGGCACTGGGGTAGAGATGTTATAATGACATTGTATGTGTAAGACAGATGGTGTCAAAGACACTCACCACTGTTCAGGGATGGCCTCTTTCACACCTCTTGCAAACCAGTTGTCCTTTCTTTCCAAAACAAGCACCTCACTAATCTTTGCATTCCTCACTACACTGCAAAGCATATACCTAGTTACTTTGCTTGTGTTTGGGTGTTGGGTCTTTTGGATGTACAAGCTTCTGTCTCGGTGTATTGCTGGGCTTGACAAGCACATGGATGCAATGTTTGTTAAAGATCCTTTTGAGTTTTTCCAACACTCCAGGTAAATATGGGATAACTACTTTACTCTGCGTGTTCTACCCTCTGTTCAATGGTCCTCTGTTTTTGCTTGACCTTGTGGATGTATTACCAAAAACGCCCAGTGTGGGTAGCCACAAACTTTTCAAGCACTCCGGTGTTCTTTGTCTCTGTGTTTTATGTTATCATCTGAGGCCACTGGTGCAAAATCCTAATAACTCCCAGTTTTTGTTCAAAGTAGGGATGCACTGATATTGTTTTTTTTCGGTATCGAGTACGAGTACTGATATTTTTTTTTGGCACTTGTCAATACCGAGTACCGGTGATTATTAGGAAGTTGGGCGGCGGATCATGACCCATCACCCGGCTTCCTGATTGACTGTGAAGTCAGTGTTCTAGTGAAAGAACACCGGCTTCACTTGCTGAAGCTGCCTGACCATTTAGGAAACCGGGTGGCGAGTCATGAGGTGCCGTCTGGCTTCCTGATTAGTCAGGAAGCTAGGCTGCCTAGCAACAAGTGAACTCAGCTTCCTAGCCAATCAGGAAGCCATGCGGCACGTCATAAGCCGCCTCAGCCTCCTGATTGGCTAGGAAGCCGGCTTCACTAGTTGTTGTGCAGCGTGGCTTCCTGACCAACCAGGAAGCAGGGACGTGAGTCATGACATGTTGCCCAGCTTCCTGATTGGTTAGGAAGCCAGGTTGCCTAGAAACAAGTCAAGCTGGCTTCCTAGCCAATCAGGAAGCTGGGAGGCACATCATGACCCACCTCCCAGCTTCCTAGTTGCCTAGGAAGCCGGCTTCAATTGTTCCTAGGCAGCCTGGCTTCCTGATCAATCAAGAAGCCCGGAGGCGGGTCATTATGTGTCACCCTGCTTCCTGATTGGTTAGGAAGCCAGGATGCCTAGCAACAAGTGAAGCCTGCTTTCCTAGCCAATCAGGAAGCTGGGTGGCGGGTCATAACCCACCTCCCGGCTTCCTGATTGAAAAGGAAGCCGGCTCCATGCTCCCTCTGCACCGTTGGTCAGAGGGAGATATCCCTCTGACCAGAAGTTCCGGTATTGCAATCGGAGGTATTGGAGCATTTGGGCGAGTACGAGTACTCGCCCAAATAGTCGGTATCGGCACTGATACCGATACTAGCATCCTTAGTTCAAAGGGTGGTGGGAGTCATAAAACAAATACAGATCTGTGTGTCCTCTGCCCTGCGCATGTGCTTCAAGCGGTGTACACAAAGACAAATATTGCTTGGAGAAAGGGGAAGACATTGACACAAGAGACTTACAGAAGACTGGGAGAAAAGTCACTTCTTTCAAAAATCGCGGCCTTCTGGTAATTTTTTAAAGGTTTAGTTCATCTTCACCTCCTATGAAGCAATGTCTTTGCTGCCATAATAGTTATCCTGTCAGTTGCTTGCCTCTGAGAGTGATTTGAAACCAATTCCATCATTATTATTCAAAACAGCTAAAATGATCCACAATGTGACCCTGCCAAGCTAATTTCAAAATGAAAATAGTATCCCCTTAAAGCTGTTCTCCTGTACCAGCAGATTTTCCAAGCCCCCTAATGAGCCTTTTAATCATCTTGATGATTAAAAAAATAGGAATGTTTTAAGATGCATTATTCACTTTTTTTCCTTTTTTACAGCTAACAGAGCATTATTTATTCTGCTTTTTTCACAGACAGATTAGTAATAGAAACACCTCAGTGATCATATGAATCTTTCTCAGACACCAGCAATAACTCCAGTAATTACATATTTTGTATTTTACTGTGTTATTGGTTTATTGTGCATTATACAAATCCTTTAAAAGGCAAAGTTACAAACATATATATATATTTCTTAAAAAGGTATTTTTATTGGTTTAGCAATACTCAGTGCATCTTAATACTTTGCACATTGTGCTCAGTGAGAAACCAAAATGGAACTTAATAATTAAAACTGGAGAAACAAAAAAAGAACACAAAACTGCAGCTATTGTCTGGATAGATATTGCCGTCTGGTAACTCATCACCAGTGTCTTGGCTCACTGACATCTAGGTCACTACTCTCTGGATCCAGAGGAAGGCAAAGGAAAACCACAGATACATTTTAGCCCATTATTATTTAAAAGTGGAATAGTTCAGTTCAGGTCCATAATATATAGTACATGTTGGGATCTATTGTTCCTTGATCATATCATGTATAATGCATAAAGGCCATACTAGGACTACTAACTGCCCATGGACCCTATAAACAGTAAGATGTTTTTTTTTTGTGTGTATAAAGTTATTTGTTCCTTGAGTTATTGGTTTCCTGTATGGTGTTTGGTAAGAGCAAAGCATGGGTGGCAACAGTACTTTAAAGAGATCCTCCTTAGAATAACATTAGTATGTATATA
>NW_017306558.1:1303590-1320064 GCF_000935625.1 Nanorana parkeri
TATATATATATATATATATATGTTGGGGGTATAGCGCAAATGGGGATCACCTTCCCTGGGAAAAAGGTAGTCCAGGCAGCAAAGTCCCTTATCAATCTGACTAGCAGTCAGTTTTTATTTAAAAAAGGTTGTAATAAAACAAAATAAAACAGGAAATAAATCCTTGCCCTCCAGGCTCTGACTAAACAGGCAGGTTTCCTCTCTACGAGGTGGTGAGCCTATCTCAGCCACCTCACAAAACAAAAGTACTTTCAGCAGCCTTTTATTCACAAACATCCACCTTGTAGCTCTCTCAGAATGCTGTCTGAGTCCCAGGCCAGAGCAGCATCATGCTCCAGCCTTCCCCTTTTATCTCACCTGGAGAATCAATCACTAATCAATTAAACAATCCAGGTGAGAGACACAAAGCCCGAGCTGTATTATTTAGACCCAAAGTCTACCCCGAAAACCTGGTCTGGGTTCCGTTAGCCTTGTACATAGGATAAAAAGCGAGAGGAAATATATCGCCCCTCGATGACTTCCCCTTTCCTTATGTCAAATGGTTGTAGTGGATTGTCCATATTAAAGTATGATAGTCCACCCACGTGCAACATGTTATACAAAAATGTATAAATTATGGCATTTCAAAATTGCAGCTATTGCATTTTATTTCATATTACACTGTATATGCTACTCAGCAGAAACATATCCTAGGGGGTTTCTATAATTATGTTGTATACATTTGTTGTAACAGTTGTAACTTGTAAACCTATGTGTGAACCATGGAATGATAACTTTGTGTGGCATTGTTACCCCAAGTCTTGACAGTCATAATTATAACTAGTGATAGAATCTACATTCTGTTAGCATAGTTATGATAAAGAGGATCATATGATAAAGTGGCATCTTTAATATGGACAATTACTGTAATTATGAGGTTATAGAATGTGGGAAGCCCAATAGACTGGTATCAAATCTGAGTTTAAATATTGTTGTAATAATGATGTTTTCTTTAATTTATATGATGTGTTTAGTACTATTCAATTAGGTTGGTATATAGAGGCATTAATGTTTAATACTGTTATACATTAGTATTCATTATAGTGATCAAAAGTCTTTATAACGTTATCGAGATCTGAGCAGATATTAATATACATGCTTTGGTCATGAAAACAGGAACAGTATATGTATTCCCACTATACACCACAGACTTCTGACTGAATTAGAAAGTGGTATGGTGGGCTCTGCAGGGTCACCCTCAGGTGGACTGGTCGCACTCCTTACCTGTCCGCCTTCTCTTCCTCCATGCTCGCTGATGGGCCCTGCCTCCTCCTCCGTCGCTGTGCCCATCTCTTTCTCCGTTACCGGGCCCCGCCTCCTCCCCTGCTGTCGACCACGGGCCCGCCTCCTCCCCTGCTGGATCGGGCCTCCTCCACCGCCGCTGCTGGCTCTCATTGACTCAACAGCGGCTCTGGAGATGAACGTGCTGCTGCACAGATTACAGTCAGTGATCTGAACAGCAGCGCATTCTTCTTCAGAGCCGCCAGTGAAAGCCACCAGCAGAGGATGCCATAGCAACCCAGGCGGTCCACTCGGCATCTGGCTGGGCACCCCTGTGCCTCGGGGCCCATAGCAGCCGCCTGGGACGCTCTGGTGATTGTTACGCCACTGCTTCAGTGCCTACAGACAGCAGATGGCAACCAGTCATACATATGTGATCTGTCCACAGAACAATCATTATGACAAATAATTGTTGTGCTAAACATGCACATTTGTATTGAGTGAACTTGCATGCTTTTCACTATAATGAGAAAAAGAAGGGGAACATTATAGGTCTGCTAAGGGAAAAAACATTAGTTACTGAAAAGTCTATCCTGGCTGATTGATTAATCTCCTGAGCACATAAAGGCATCAAGGGAAGCCTGCAGACATACAAATGTTTCCTGGCCTGACCGTAATATGTCAGGCACATTTCCAGTCCATGTCCCCCATAACCGCTTCCTCTTGCATTTGATCATCATGAAATACTCCTTCCATCACTGCCCGAGCTGTATCTACCTGGTGTAAAATAAAATTAAGAACTAAAAGTTTAGAGTGATAAAGTTAAAATATATGAAACTCAAGGGGAAAACAGAGGAAATATGGCCAAATCAATTTTACATCTACTATAATAATCTTCTAAAAGTGTGCCAATTCATTGAAAGATAAGTATATAGAACAGGAAAAAGAAGCAAGGGAAATAACATACAGTGGTGACATAATATACATGCAGAAGGATATTCACTATACGTTGGAAGCAGAGCTAACATAATGAATCATTATTATTGCTCTGTTTCCGAATAGCATTCAGGAGCAGAGCTACTATCATTGATAGCCCTGCTCCCGAATGTCCACAAATGGGCAGAACAAGTCCAGTGAGGTCATGACTCACTCTGCCCCCCTGTTGACATTCAGGTCAGAGCTGTAATTTTGCAGCAACAGTCTGTCAGGTTCAGTCGTGTTGGTAGGCGTCGGGTATTTTTTTCTTTTGGCGCGTTGGCATCTGTTGTCCATCATGATTGACATGGATCTACATCACTGGACGACATGATTGACCTTTGGATTACATCAATGGACACTTTATTGTTTTTTTTAATAAAAGACCTAAAAAATTGTTGTTGTTGTTTTTTCAAATAAAGGACTTTTGTTTACGGTGTGTTGTGCTTATTTACAATTTGACTGTATTTGGTGAATGAGTAGGGGTAACAATTACCCCTTACTCATTCACGAGGGGGGTGGCATCTGGATGCCTTTATGAAAAATCAAACAGCTTTTTAGTCGCAGACCTGTGTAATGAATCCGAACCTATCGGAATTTTCGGATAATTAAAATTTCGGATGCATCCGTCACCCCTGCACCATAACAGGTCACATGCCCTCGACATTGGGAGGGTGGTTTACCAGGGTGGATCCTCTTCCCTACACACCTCACCCAGATTTTTATAAGCTCCCCTGCCCACAGACCGCCACAACCACTGGGTGAGGTTTGTGGGGAAAAAGGTCCACCCTAGTAAACCACCCTCCCAATGTCGAGGGCATGTGACCTGTGATGGTGCAGGGGTGACGGATGCATCCGAAATTTTCAATATCCGAAAATTCCGATAGGTTCGGATTCATTTTTTCATTCAAAATTCAGATATATCCGAATGTCTAAATTTTGCAAACCTTGTCCGAATTTCAATGCGGAGCGAATCGAATCGCACATGTCTAATCTCCGTCACCCGGCAACACACTAACATCCATTCACAAAGCTACATATGCTATTTTACACACACATGTTTTTGCATCAAAATATTCAATCCAAAATGATAAATATTGCATTGGTGTGAGAAGAGGACCTTCCATAGGGAAATTAATATTTAACTAGTAAAAGTGTCTATTTTGCAAAAGTGGTCATTTTATCACCACTTCAAGTTACTCCTTTTCCTGCTCCCCTCAGTAGATTCCCTGTAGAAACTCACTTTTATCATTGACCAAAATGTAATAATTTTAAGAGCAATAAAGTTTGTGAATTTACATTTAGGGCTCATTCACATGTCCACTCATGGGCTCAAAAAGTGTTTAGTACGTCTGCCCAAAACAGACAGTTCCAATCCCAGTTAGGACACTATCTGCATGGAGTTTGCATGTTCTCCCTATGCTTTCCTGAGTTTCCTTTGGGTTCTCTGGTTTATCTCCCACACCACAAAAACATACTTGTAGGTTAATTGGCTCCTGTGTATGCATGCAAGAAAAGGCATACCCTAGTATGCTTGTATGCATGCAAGAAAAGGCATTTGATTGTAAGCTCCTTGAGAGCAGGGACTGATGTAAATATACAGTATGTACAGCACTGTGAAAATTGCGTGCACTTTATATATGCCAATAATAAATAAATAAAATGTGTACGACCCTGGATGGCCCTGTGAATGAGCCCTTACTTAAAAATATAGCACAGGTGCAAGAATTTCAGCAGGTTCACGTCCACATCGATATTTCTTATTTTAACTATTATATTATTACATTTTCTGGTGTCAGATGTTAGTTAAATATTTTAGCTCCATATTATAGTATAGAAGTAAGTAACCTTATGTAAAGCTGAAGAAAGTGTCTTGCCCAAAGCAACTGGATTCCAGACGTCAATTTTCTTGTGAACGTTACAATATTAGTGCAGCCATCTGATCTGTTTGCTATAAGCAACACATGCCCTTTTCCTGTCCTCTAATTTATTTGTCTCTTAAATGAAACCTAGTACCAAGAACCAAATGACTTGTGACATTCTGAATTCCTAGGTAACCTTATTTTGATATGTACACTTTACATAAACTGTAGATGAATGGATGTTGTTGCATTTCAGGTTGTAGTTCACATGTTTCATATCTCAGCTGTAGTGGGAGCTTATTATATTCCTCTAACTGCATACCAATTGTAATCTGTCAAAATCTGATTAAACTCTGGGACTAAACAAGTCATTTTTATATTGTATTTATTAATTATTTATATACATGTTTATATTCCCCCTGAACCTGATTGGGTTATTAATGTGAGCATGGCTACAAAGAGACTAAAGGTAAAGACTAATGTTTGTTTTTATATTAGGACTATACCTCAGCTCTCATACCTGTACACTAGGGATGTCCCGATGCCACTTTTTCAGGACCAAGTACAAGTACATCCACTGCCCCGCTCTCCTCAATGACACGCCACTCTGCCCCACTCTCCTCCTTTCCGGCACTGGATTGGGAGCGGGACTGTCCGGGAGACTGCCGGCAGCTGTGGCCTAGTTGCTAACAGGCCGCTGACTGGTACCGGTCCGCGGCTTGGTGGCTGGGGACCCCTGTTGTAAAGCACTGTAGAAGCCGGAGCTACTACAGTGCTGACAGTGATCTTTTGGTTCCTGGTACTTTGCTGTGCTGAGTGGTTTCCCCTTTTCTCTGAAAACACTGAGGGTCACTTGCTTAGCACAGTGGCCATTCAGAGAATACCTAATATTTTTATCAATGGATACAAGGCATTCTCTAAATGATTGAGAGGTGGTGATGACACAATTTTCCCCTTGTTCAATCAGAGACCTCCTTCTATTAATTGATAAGAATTCTAGGCATTCTCTGAATGGCTGCTGTGCTAAGCGAGCAACCCCCTGTTTTTACAGCTCCATGCAGGACTTGGAAGATCGCTGCAGCTCTGCAGTAGCTGCGACTACGACAATGTTTTACAGGATCCCCGTGGGCTAATCAAGCAGTTTATCCTTTTCTTTTCTGGAATTCAAGCTAATAGTATTGCAAGTAACTCAGTGTTTCAGACAGCTCATAAAACAAACAGCTCATAAATGTAGTCATATTAATCATGTTTCCCAAGATACACTTTATCTGATGTGGTCTCTGAGGGAACAGCAAATACATACAGTTCTGACTTACATCATTAAAGATTTACATCTCTTTATCAACAGACATTAAAAATGACTCTAACTTTCACAACCACCAAGTAAATAATAGCAATTTATCAAATAATTTCTGGTGATAAACGTGTCTTTATGAATGAAAAACTGTTGTAGTAACATAGAGGTTTTAAAATGATGTATATTCATTTTCATATCCAGTAGTGCTTTATGCTATGAACTTCAGAAGAGCGAGAGGTATCCTGAGGACCCTGCTGACAGTAAGTAGTGCCTGCATTATTCATGTTCAAGTGCCCCCTATTCAAGATGTAAACCCTAACTGGAAGGATTTAGTTTGCTAAAGCACTGTGTATCATAAAGTTTTCATGTTAGAAAAATGTTTTTACCTTTTTTGCATCTTACTGTTACTTATCTCTTCCAACCTCTTTGCCGGCACTTCCTGTCTTCTCTCCAGCTACATGGTACTGCTCAGGGCAGGCTCCCTGATAGTGACAAATGTGGAACATGCCGACACAGGGAACACGAAGGACAGGAATATAGTACTGTCACCCAATAACAGGAAGTGTATAAAAAAGGATCTTATGGTAGGATTAAAGGAGAACTATGGGGTTAAGTCTTTTCCCCATAGTTCTCCTTAGGCGGGAGGACACAAACTAGCGTCCTTCCGTCACCCTAAGCTCAGTATACTGCGAGATGTAGCTCGCGCTGGAGTGGATCCCGACAATTGTGCCGGGATCCGCCCAGCTGCGCGACTGACAGCTGGCTCTGCCTATCTGGAGGCAGAGCCAGCTGTACCCGCCCCCTCCCATGTCCGATCCACCAGTCAGCGCTGGCGGATCGGAGCGGGGAGGGGGGAATCCAGCCCCTCCCCTGTCACTGCAGAGAGCCGTGACAGGATCGAGAGGTGAGCGAATGCCGGTATGTGTTCGCTCACCTCCCGATCTACTGAGCCGACCTGTGACAGTCTCATTGTCACAGGTCGGCTAGAACTTAGAGGTGAGTGAAAAGCACTCACCTCATAGTTCTCCTTTAACAGGTATTGTTTTATGCAGATTTAAAAATATTGAAAATTATTTTTGAAATGACATTAACATGTGGAAGATTCATTGACATTATAGTGATTGGGGTTACAGCTATTTTAGTCAAATATTACTAGCAGGTCAGGGCTGTTTTAAGACACTGGTGAGTCACCATCCCATCATTTCAATCTCATCTCACAAAAAAAAAGTATCAAATATAGAAGGAGAGAGTTGTCAGCATTGTGCAAATACAATTTCCAGCATACTTTCTGATTGCCCAGTGTTTATTTAAAGCATATGTAGCAGTTGTCCACTTTAGCAGGCTTTAGATCTCAGCAACCCAGTGTACAGGCATTCATGTAGCACTTGGGCTTACATAAAAGAGCTCCCGCAGCTCCCATCAAAATACAGAAATAACATCACTCCTCACTCGGAAAGAAGGTCATGGAATGCTTGCATGTACGTGAGACCACATTGCCAAAACCTAAAATATGGTGAACAAGATGGATTGCTACACAAATTTAAATACTAGATCACCAATATATTAAATACATTTTTTTCCTAACATCCCAAACCTGGCATCCTTGGCAACTCTCCCAGCCCTTGGTTTGGAGGGCTGCTTGGACCATTTTGCCTGTATAGATAGAGGAGAGCTCCTGCCATTTGTGCTTTAAAGTAAATCTGTTACGAGAAACACATGGAGGCAGCCATTGCTAACCTCCTTCTAAAAATACTATTTTCGTTTTTTTGGGGTTCTTTTGCTTACAGATAGCTCCCACCCCCTAATGCAAATAGCTTAAAAGTAACAAGAAAAATATGAAAAACAATAATCCTCCTGTCCATATTCCAGCCCTTTTGGGCTCTGCACGGGATGTTACTGTGCCTCTCTGCTGTCTCCTTGGAATGCTGGACTCTCAAACTCCTGGAAAGGTGTGTGGGCAATAGGCTACAGATTAAATCATTCAAATTAAACAAGTGCATATGTAAAACTATGAAGGGCAAATATTTCTGGGGAAAATAAAGTAGCTGCCACCGAGTACAGACACTCCATTGTTGACTCATGGAACCCATCACTTTAGGTCTCACCAGCCTCCTAATAAGGTCCTACATGTACGTCCTGGCAGAGTGATAGTGTACTTAGGATGGGTATTACAAATGTCATCACACTACCAGAAAACATTGTGATTTCTCTATGGTCTTAAGTATTTGATTTGAGTAAATAAGGGCCAGTGTGTGAAAGTTTTATGTCCAAGCTTCACCATAAATGTCAAAATCCCATTGCACACCGGACCGGTATGTCCCTTTAGGAATAGGTGGGTGCTACAGTGGCAAATGGATGGCGCAGCTCAATATCAGAAAGTAAGGGGTCACTGGCACTCCGGTATGCTGATCAATATGCCTTTATTGACGCATGCTCAGTATCACATAACAAGACGTGATGATTACTGTTTTGCCTAATGAACTGGACCCTGTGTGGCCCCACAATGTCGTGTTTTATGTGATACTGAGCATACATCAATAGGGGCATATTGATCAGCATACTGGAGAACCAGTGACCCCTTTCTTTCTAATCTTCAGGGCCGGCCTTAGGGGTGTGCGAGCAGTGCGGCCGCACAGGGCGCCATGGCAACAAGGGCGCCGTGCGGCTGACACAGCTCAAGCTAATCTTCACCATAAATTCCCCTGTTGAGTCATGGAGTCCCGCACTTTAGGTCTCAGCAGCCTCCAAGTAAGGGCCTGTGTGCTCAGTGCTTAGTCCTTTTTAATGGAAGCCTCAGTACTGTATTTCTCACCCTAAGCAGGAATTAGTGTATGGTGAGCAGCATAGATGCACTGTAGCAGATCCATACAACAACAAGATGAATTAGGTGCATACATCAATGTTCAGCCATGTGAAATAAAAAAAACATGGTGTAAGCACATTAAAACATTTTTTAATTTGAAGCAATATAAAATGTGCGTCAAGTAGCCGCAACTGGCAATCATCTTTCATTGCCCTGACTAGGGTTACCGCTTTTTGGTCCCTGGAAAATTGAATGGGGGTAAGTGGAGGAAGTTATATCCTGTCAGAGGCTGTGGTTTATCTAGAGTAAGGATTGGCTTAAAAGGCATGATGAAACCAGTCATAACCAGAATGGTAAAACAGAGACAATTTCTCATTAACATTATAATAAGCACATTTTTTTCTTGAGTCGTATGAAACTTTTTACTCTCCTTGAAAAAAAAACAAAAACTTTATTCTGCAGTTTGTCCTGTTTACGATGACGCTATGATTATGTTTCTGGTACAAAGCATGGCAAGGGTATTTATGAAGGAAAGGCCTTTTTTAACATTGTGTATATTTTTGTGACTTTTTAAAGCACATTACAAAAATAAATTACACGCGAAGAATTAAAAAAAGAAAATAATCGGAAAAAAAATAGATGAAGGGGAAAGGAACGAATACGGGTTATTAAAGGTTAACTAGGTCAGAAGGTTAGAAACATCAATTGTTTTGACAAATACTTTGTACTTTCTCCTTCTACATAACTATGTTATAACAGCATTGGTATATAGAAATAGAAAAGTGGAGGTCCTGCACTTAGTAGCATTTAAATCTTCTTTATTAGGCTTCAATTTATGGATTCAAAAGCCACTGAAGGCTACGTTCATACTAGCCCACCCACTAAAATGCTCCATTTTAGTGGGCGGGCTGTGTACTGTGACAGGTCCGGCAGTGTGCCATGTGATCTGCTGCTTCAGTGAATCAAATGTTTTACTTTTCCTCTCTTTCTTTAAACTTTATTTGGAGTGTACAAAGTGGACATTACTTTCAGGTTCCCCACACATCAGTGTGGTGTGCTGTGGTGCGGTGACCTTCGGTCTAATGGGGCTAATTTATAAAGCAGCAGTGTTTCATTATTGTGGCCATACTGCTGTTTCATAAGGAAAAAAACATTCTGGCACATCTAGAAAGCATGTGTGCTCTCTGCTTTGTTTGCTTTGGGAGCCTAAATCAAGCAAATCCCATTCATTTTTAAGAATAGGGAATAAAAGTGTTGGGAGGGGGCAACTTTGACAGGTCATGTGAGCAGGCGCTGCCTCCTATCACCAGAATAATGCAGAGAATACTCTGAAGGGCACTACTGGCTCCACACTGCTCCTTGTATTTAATGAATAAAACGTGAAAGTATTGCCCAACAGATTTTGATGAGGTGGGCTGAAATTAACCAAAAAGCCTTCCCCTGAACCATTACAAGGCACCTTTAAGCCTTTTTAGATAGAAGGTATTCACACGTCTCATTCCATCACACATTCCCCAAAAGGTGGGTATGCCTTATTTTCGGATGGTGGAGATAATTACTTTAAGACAGTTGAATGAGACATGTGGATACTTTGTGTTCTAAGAAGGCCTTACTGCGCAACGCATATGAATGAAATGTAAAATAAGAGCACAGAGAGGAATGTTCATACATGCAGTTCAAGCACTGCCTGTCACTGACATCAGTTCCTGAAACCAAGCAATCCCCATATGAGATAAAGCAATCTAAAAGGCTTTTCTCTGATGGATCCTGATCATTAAATGAGTGTTAGGTCTCCTGACATTTGTGTGATTGTTTCAGACATGTTACAAAGGCAATGCAATAATTATGTATGGCTTATTGTTGTGCATTATTTACATTACTATTTGTGCATACTATTAGGGGTTTAGTATGTTGTGCATTCGATTTCTACAAATTTCTTGACACAGTTAATAATCGATGCACAAAAAGAACTCTTCTTTACATTAATAAAACATGAATATTTGATCACTGCAGATAACTTGCTCTTTTTCTGCAACGGCAAAGAGCCATGTAAGCCAGCTTAGCGTTATGCATATGAATATATGAAAATCAGTGAATCGCAGAATTATTTTACATGAATTTCAGAGCTTTTCATTTCCATATGATTCTGTATATAAATCTTTGATGCATGTTGCATAAAAGAGCAGGGCAGGTTTTACAGTTTGACTATCCAAACGTCACACTGAACATGAATAACAGTTGACCATGACTGAACAATGAGATGTCCATAATAAATTACTATATAAATGGTTAAATTGTCAGTACTCCCACTAGTGATCTTTCATGTATAGCTGGATCCTGGTAGGATAAGTCAGCAGCTGGCTACTTATATCTCCCTACCATATTAACTGCTTCTTTTTCCACAGTTAGTGGTAATTTACACAATTCATACCAATTATAAGCACTGGGATGGAAAATCCCACTATTTATCAGCATATAATATTTTAAAATGGGAGCCTTTTTTTCCTTATAAGGGCCTCTTCCTAAAGCACCCTCCAAATGCTGAAGGACATTATTATTATTATTACATAGTATTTATATAGTGCCAACAGTTTGCGCAGCGCTTTACAATATAAGGAAGACATTACAGTTACAATACAATTCAAGACAAGATGGTAAGGAGGGCCCTGCCCCTGAGGGCTTACAATCTAAAAGAGGAGGGGGAAATGATACATGAGGTAGCTGTGGGAATGAATTATGTGAGAATGTGAAGGTTCAGTGGTTAGGTTGAGGTGGGATAGGCTTCCCTGAAGAGATGAGTCTTTAGGGAATGCCTAAAGGCAGTCAAGGTGGGAGATAGACGGACAGGTTGGGGTAAAGAGTTCCAGAGGATGGGAGAGACTCTAGAGAAGTCCTGGAGGCGAGTATGGGAGGAGTGGACAAGGGAGCTGGAAAGCAGGAGGTCAATGGATGAGCGGAGGGGACGGTTAGGGTGATACTTAGAGACAAGGTCTGAGATATATCCGGGGGCGGAGTTGTGGATGGCTTTATAGGTGACTGTTAATATTTTGAATTTTATCCTCTGGGCGAGTGGAAGCCAGTGTAGGGATTGGCAGAGGGGGGATGCAGACACTGAGCGGTTGGTAAGGTGAATGAGTCTGGCAGCTGCATTCATGATAGACTGAAGGGGGGGTATCCTGTGTAGTGGAAGGCCAATGAGGAGGGAGTTACAATAGTCAAGACGAGAGATAACAAGGGAGTGTATGAGTAGTTTTGCGGTGTCATTGGTGAGGAAGGGGCGTATTTTTGAGATGTTACTAAGGTGAAGGCGGCAGGATTTGGATAGCGATTGGATGTGGGGAAGAAAGGTGAGGTCCGAGTCAAGGATGACACCTAGGACCTTGGCATGAGGGGAGGTTTGGATAGTTGTGTCATCAATGACATATGAGCTGCTATTCAAACTACTAGGAGCTTGCATGCTTATGACCCTCTAGCCAAGGGTATAACATCCCAGCCTGCATGTCTGTCCCTGTTATCTCTTGAGACAGGGGTTAGCCTGTGTTTGTATTTTTTTTTATGTATAAAGTATTAAAATGCAGGAAGAGCACCTTTGGCCTTAGTGGTTTTGAAATTACTTTCAGAAAAATATAAATACAAAGGGTTTTCTTTCATTGAAATCTTCATATCCTGCCAATTTCGAAACCTGCAGTTCAGTAATTTAATGATTTTATATCTACCCATTATAAACAAATGCAGTGAGATTTATGATGCAATGTTGCCAAACACTTCAGTTTTCTTAATTATTTCTTCATTTAGGGAAACATTTTTTTACTATTTAAGTACATATGGTGCATTGGTGTTTTGTTTGTTGATGGAGTTGATTACTAAAGTGATGAATAGTTACTGCCTGTGGCTGTGCAGTCTTAGCCCGCATTCATACCAATTTATCGTGTGGGTTTAGCTATGTGATATTGCACAAAGCACAGATTCCTATTGAAGTCAATGGGGCCTGTTCACACCTTTGCTTTGCGTTGCACAGCCGAAATTGCTTGTCGCACAAAAAGGTGCGGCAGCTATTTCTGGGTGGTTTTCACTCAGTTATGGCCTCATCATGGACATCATTATGCATTGAAAAACAACGCGCAAAACAGCTTTCATGCATTTTTCACGCATAAACAAAAATTTTAAATTGTTCTGTAAGCTTTGTACAAGTGTTTTTTTTGCATGTGTATCAAGCTTCAGGCATTTTTCGGGCCACTGGAAAGCAGTATATTTGCAACATCATATCTCTTCTTCTGTCTTGTATCTTTCATCCTGGCTTTGCTATATGGTGTGGTGTGGTCTTCCTCTCTCTGCGGTCTTGAGTCATGGACATTAGGAGGGTTATTCACAAAGCTAGCCAAAGGATCAGCCGTAGCTGCAGCTAATCCTTCGGCTAGCTTCGGCCGCTATAACCCTTCAGTTCAGTAGAACCGAAGGGCTGCTGTACAGGCTATTCACTAAAACCCCTTACAGCTCCCGAAGCCTGCCGAAGGCAGCCGATGTACGGCTGACTTCAGGCGATATACGGCTGAAATCAGCCGTACAAGCCTGAAGTTAATAGATTGCCCAAGAAACCTTCTGCACAAGCGCCAGCCAAGGCATTGGCCTATACACATACAGCACAGCAATGAAGTAATAAAATGAACTAGGATCACACTAATCCAGCACGTTATTATTCTGAATTGAATGGAGCATGTGCAAGGTGACATTGGAATTCTTGCCCACTAAGCCCAATTTGCTTTCTTCACAGTTTTGATGAGTTGTTGAGTTTAATCTCTAGCCATCTAGAGCGACAGAACACATTCCTTATAATGTGGAAAGGCTAATAGCCACACTGAGGTATTTTTTCTATTATTTTCTGAAAGTTTTTTTTGTTTTAATTTCTGACATATCTGTATAGCAACTCAAAATAGCGACATATGTAAATATACAGTATATTCAGTGTATAACACGATTGAATTATATATATTTTAATAATATAATAATTTTTTCCTGTTTTTAAAAAGTATATTTTTATAGTAAAAAAAATGGTGTGCTCTAAAAAGAAAAGGGCACAGGATCATTTTTAACAGTGCATACATAGATTAACAAATTGTGGCACTGCTAACTCTAACTGCTAGTCTCAGGAGATCTGGAGTCAGGTTTGGTGATTTGACTTCACTAGTGTTCACTGATCTCGTTGCTGTGTGGGCTGGCATGAGGAAGCAAAGCCCTGCCTCTACCAAGATTGGCTGCCTCCATACAGAGAAAGAGTGCAGAACAAGGCGTGGAAATGTCAGAAACCTGAAAAGATCAGCTGCAGGTAGATCACTGAAAATACTCCTAACTAGTCCTTTGCCATCTGGCTGAAATGAGCAAAAGCAAGTATGGTAAACAAATGGTGAACAAAGAGCCAAGACAAACTTCCAAAGCTCCATGTGTCCACAGTAGTAATGATCTACAAACACAGCTAATAACAGCAAACATTTTCTAGGAAATAACATTTGAATGTTCTGAAGTGCCCTATAATTTTTTTCTAAGGCAAAAAGAAGCCACTCAATGAAAAACACATTACAGTTGGTGGTATAAGGTAGGGGATTGGATGCTGTCATTTTGTGTTATAATCTATCATGGGAGTAAGTTTACAGCAGTGGGACTATGGGGAACAAAAGTAGCCACCCTCCAGAAGGAAGGACAGTGTCAGCACCAATTCAGAGATGATTTGATTTTCTAATATTGTTAAAAGTTAAGTTACTTGAATGCATTTTTAAGATTTAACTCCTGAGTTTAGTGTCACTTCAACAGAATAGTACTGGATGGATTACAAAATGTACCTTTTAACAGACAGTATTTTGTAAAACAGTATTATGTTATGACATTCTCTTATTTACCGAATGCATTTCATGCACCGAACTACCATTTTGTAGAACTTTCCTATTCAATTAGTATCTGGTTTCCTTGATGTATTTTCATCTCACTGTGCCCTCTGGAGACAATTTTTACCATTTAAAATGTATTTTTACTAAACTCTTACTATTATAAAAATTACTTATTATTACAATGTGTTGGCATTGGACAGATAACAGGCGCTCTTTATAGAGACAATAGAGCTCTATTAGACCCTTAAAACTCACCTGCACAAGCAGATGCCCACAAATTTTACATATACTGTATGTTATCTCCCTCCAAACCTCAGCATAATCCATTATTTTAAATGAAGAAAAACTGTATGAGTAACCGTGATGTAACTTTTTTTCCCATTTTGTCAGATTTCATGCCATTTTCTCTGTTGGTCCGCTGTTTTTAACATTTGAACATCTCTTAAAATCTCTTAATAAATGCATACACGGAATATAAATGCGTACACGCAATAGGTTGGACTTGATGGACTTATGTCTTTATTCAACTTCAACTTTAGCACTTGGGGTACAGCAAACAGCGGAATATTGCGAGTTACATATGGCAAAGGAGATTATTCCTTAGACTTAAACAGTACTACATTTTTTAATGGTAATTATGCAGTATCATGATAATAAGGTCACTAGAAATGGCTCATTGACTTGATTCAAATTATATGCTACAGCAACAAAGAGAAAGGAGACTGCTTTATGGCCAATCCAAGAACAAAATCTAAAGATGGACTGAACAGCCAAGTTCATTGCTAGACACAGCTTTATGTCTATAGTGAAAGTAATTTCCATCCTTTTGGTATCTTTTTTTTTTTACTTTAGAGCAATTATTTTAATCACCAGTCATTAGGTAAAACAGGGTGCCATAACATCTCTGTCCATAAGCTTCTTTCTAAAGACCTGTATATGCATTGAATATTTTAAATGCTGGATTTATCATTTTTAAATGTAGTGCTAATGTGCAGAGGATAATTGGTAATTTGAATATGGCTTCCGTCAGGCTACGGACTTGCAAGTCATGACCTTGTTCTCTTTCAGGTCTTTCAACCTTGTAGGGATGAACAAGAAAGGGGTTATTGTTTACTTATTAAGTGATAAAGCAGTCAAGGAAATTTGCAAGAGTTTGGGTAGTTAGAAAGTTGCATAAATGGGTTTGGTTTGTATGAAAGTAGAACTATGGCCTCCTATTAAAAAAATATGTGCTGCAGCATTTAATGGTAAGTGCACCTGCAATTCCAGTTTTTTCTTAGTCCCCCTGCAAAGTCCCACAAATACCTGTAGATTCTAACAGTGAAGTCGACCTCATGCAGTGCCATGTGATGCTGTGGCATTCCTTCTGAATTCAGAGTAGTGTTGATAGTCTCATGTAGGTTGTGCCTGATTGCACGAGAGTAAAATAATAATTTTTTCCATAGGGCATAGCTATCGGCATTGTAACTGCTCATTTATTATACTGTAGCTTGTCAATCAGCACCTGGTCACACCTAGTCCTGCCCACTGCTTTCTGGAATGACCGCACTGCCTTTGTTGCTGAAATCCTCCTGCTGTGAGCTGCAGTGTCTGAGAAGGGAGCATGTGAAACACAAATAAGGGGGATTTGACATTGAAATTTGTGAAATTCGGAGATTCGGATGTATCCGAATTCTGAATGATAGATATAACGAATGCAAACGAATCAGAATTTCCGATTCCGAAATTCGTTAGCGTAGTCTGGTCGAACTTTCGTTTTTTTGGATGAAATTTCATTGTAGCAAAGTGACATTTGAGAACGAAAAAAACTTTTTTTTCCTCTTAAATGTCACTTTGCTGCAACGAACAAACGAAAAACGAATTAGAAACGAATTTCGTCCGAATCCAAATTCTGAAACCAATTGACTTTCGGGCCCGAATTCAGAAAAACGAAATAAAGCCAAATCCGAATCAAAACGAAACAAAACTATTTTTTTGCTGGTGCACATGTCTAATGCTCAATAAACTTGGATTATATTTTTACCACACAAGACAGTCCTTGGGATTCTGGGGACTATGGGGTCTATTCACGAAGCTGCCGAAGGATCTGGCCGTAGCTTCGGCCGATCCTTCGGCTAGCTTCGGCCCCAGGACCCCTTTGGTTCAGTAGAACTGAAGGGGTGCTGTACAAGCCCCGGGAGTCTCCTGCTCCCGGCCATCAAGGATAGAAACAGTGCTGTGTCTTTTTTTCTTTATTCTGACACGAGCGATGTCAGAATAGAAAAAAAATAAAAAAATTCTCATTGAAAAGCATTGGGACATTACTATTGGCTATTTCAATTGCAATAGCCAATAGTAAACTAGCATTGTACCCGCCCTCTGCTGCAGTTCCCCATCAGGTCCATCAGCAGAGGGCGGG
>NW_017306558.1:1320713-1337013 GCF_000935625.1 Nanorana parkeri
CTGCACTTCGGGTCGGCCGAACATGCTGAGCATGTTCGGCCGACCCGAAGCCACACGAAGCAAGCCGATGTACGGCTGATTTCAGCCGATGTACGGCCGTACCAGCCTGAAGTGAATAGCCGAACAGTGTTCGGCTCACTTCACTTCAGATCGGTCATTCACTCGGCTGCCCTTGGCAGCTTCGTGAATAGACCCCTATGAGTTGTCTCTTAATAGGTATGGACCACCTTGTTTTATACTGGAACAAGAGCTTAAGGGGAACCTATCAAAAACATGTGTAAATTACACCAAGCACATGATAAAAAAATATATTAGCAGAGGTTACTTTCGGTGAAATACACATGTCAAAATTATCAGTACATCCAGAGATAAAGGCAACTGAATGAATATAGAAATCTCAATCTGCATTAGCCTTCCTATTGGTTAATGAAGATATACTGTACACATTAAAGGGCCGATTGATAGACCAGAGAGATAGTGCATAGACTTTTACAGCAAAAGGTCAATATTTGCATAAATCCTCTGCCTATAACTATGGTCCAACTCATCATTTTGACATGATTTGGGCTGTTCTTGGTAAAGTGGTCTTGGACCACAGAAGACATGGAGCCTACACATGTTGACAGTTCCTCCTATTTAGTGAATCAGTTTCCCAGGTCCTCCTTATTTAATCACCCCTATATTTACTTGTGGGAACAATCATTTTATTTAGGCAGTGTATTAACTAGTTATTTTGCCTGCTGTAACATTACATGTTTTCTGCACTTAAATTCAGGGGGATACCTGCCATTAAGCATGCTGGGATGTGGGGAGGGCCAATGGCATTCATCTAACTCCTTGGTTCTCAACTGGTGGGTCGTGACCCAAAAGTGGGTCGCGACCCCATGTTCAGTGGGTCACGACATGACTTACACTTTTCTGGGAGAGAGGCTCATCAGCCTCCCCCTAGCAGTGCCAGCTTGAGGTTATGGACATGAGGGAGCTCTGTTCATACATGCATCGCTTACAGCTCCCTCATGCGTCCTGTATAGATGCCGGAACTGGAGTGATGTCACATTCTGTCTCCCGGCACCACTATAGGTCACGTTAGGGAGCTGTACAAGCAATGCACATATGGATGGAGCTCATTCACAGCACGGCCTAGGATCCACTCCAGTTCTCATACGATAGGGAGACTGGATGGATCTTAAAAAAAGAACAAACATTTTTTTTGGAGTGTGTATAAGAATGTCTGTGAGTGTGTGAGATTGTGTCTGTGGTTGTGTGTGTCTGTCAGTGTTTTTGAGGGCCCGTTCACACTAGTACAGTGCGTTAATAACACAGTCCTGCGCGATTAACGCATCTTACCACCAATGGCACCCCAAACGCACCACCCACCCACAATACAATCTCCTGCACAAGAATGCAGGGTACCGCAATGCTGTGCATTCCAGTGCGGTGTGACCTGGGTCACGACTTAATGACCAAGGACAAATGTGGGTCCTGAGGTTACACAGGTTGAGAACCACTTATCTAACTGACTAGTAAAGGCAGTTGACTAAAGTCCATATTACACAGCTGCAGAAAGTGCAGAGGTAAACAGTGAATGAGGGGGCAGGCACTACAGAGGATGCAGAGGTAAGCTGTAAAAGAGGAGTGCAGGTACTACAGGTAGTACAGTGAACAGTGGAAGAGGGAAGCAGGCACTATAGGGGATAAGGAGGTGGGTGGTGGAAGATGGGTGTGGGCACTACAGGGGGTGCAGAGGTGAGTGGTAGAAGAGGGGTGCAGGAACCACAGGGGGTTTCAAAGTGAGCAGTGGAAGAAGGGGTCAGGCACTACACAGAGTGCTGAAATGAGCAGTGGAAGAGGGGGACAGCAGGCAGTACAGGGGCTACAGAGGAGATCAATGAAAGAGTGGTGCAGACAGTGTAGGGGTATAGCGGTATGCTATGTTTGTAATGCTCAGTACTGATATATACACTATGTCTGTGATATTTAGTGGTGTTAGATATACTGTGTTTTCAATAATTACTACTGTTGTATTTATAGTGTATTTTGTTATGATCTTCACCTTGTGAATTAAGTGAAGAGGGTGTTTAGCTGTTGAATGTGTACCCATACTAAGTAGTAAAGGAAAAAACAATAGTGGAGTTCAAGAAGTGGCTTGAAGATTTTCTTGCAACTAATAAAATCCAAAGTTATAAATACTGAAGACTAGGGGTCTATTTACGAAGCTGCCGAAGGATCTGGCCATAGCTTCGGCCGATCCTTCGGCTAGCTTCAGCTAGCTTCGGCTCCAGGACCCCTTCGGATGGGAACAATGCTAGTTTACTATTGGGCTATTGCAAATTGAAATAGCCAGTAGTAATGTCCCAATGCTTTTCAATGGGAAAATGTCATTTTTTTTTTTTTTAATTCTGACATGCTCGTGTCAGAATAAAGAAAAAAGGACACATCAGTGCTTCTCTCCTTGGCGGCCTGGGAAAGAGAAATGTTTTGATGCAGGGAACCAATTGTGCTTGGGAGGAGGGAGGTCATAAAGGTTTAAGGCAATTTTTACCCTCTTGTGTGACAAAATTGGCAACAGTAGACCTGGGGGTTTCAACCCTATTATCTATACTACTGTGTCTATGAGGTGAAAGAAGATGTGTACCTTTTGAGAATGTGGCCACATGGCTTGAAAAAATATTGAAAGGTTAGAAAATGTAGATAGAGCATAGAAGACAGCCAAAGAAAGTAAAAAAATTCCTTTTGCAGGGGTGTAAATGTCCCATTTTGCCTTTAAAGTGCACCCGTGCCCAGACATAGGGTATTAAACTATTAACATATCCCTAATAAGCAAAAAGAGCTACTGCAGGTTAAATGTAACATATGTAGATTCTTAAAAAAAATGTGTTTAATATTTCATGTGATATTACATCCAATTACAAGCAACCCTGTTTTGGAGGGTCAGGTAAGATGACCTTCACCTTGCTGCAATTACATCCACTGCTGCTATAGCACCAGGCTAACTAGAATCCTGAGCCTCTGCTAAGTGGGAAATATAGCTACTTTTCTGACCTAACTGTAACTATTTAGTGCCTCCTCCTAAAGGGGCCTTGATATAAGCGTGACTTCTCTGTAGTGACTTTCCCTTCCCCTTAGGCCAGTCTAAAATATCTAATAATATTTTGCAGATTCATTCATGTTTTTCAGCCATTGTAATGTAGCATAATCCAAAAATGCCATAACATTCAGATGGTCTTTACCAAGCGTAAGTACATGTTAAATTTGGGTGCTCTCAGTCACAGTGAAGCTTTTGGTAATTGCTTTATAGTATATTCTCTTCAACAAGAAACAAATTACGACTTCTCTGAAAGGTGATTTTGTAGCAATTTGTATATAATTGTTAATTTCACGTAAAGCAAAAATGTAAGGTCTCTTACTCTGTTTTGTGGGAGACAGATCTATCCCATCCAATAGAGGGAGACCATCAATCACATCATTGCATTTGCAAAGTGCCACTAATCTGGACTCTACTATAAACACTAGCCACCACCAGGGTTGTCTTTAATGCAGGGCAAAAGTTGCAACTGCTATGGGACCCATAATTTATAGAGGCCCACAGCAGCTGTCCCTTTTCGCCCAGAGTGGCAGGCAGGAGAGCAGTGGCACTGTTGGTGGCAGGGGTGGGTGGGAAATTGCCAGTATGTTTACTGGCAAATTGCCGGTATGTTAGTCTAGCATAGGTAGCTGTCTGAGGGTGTCTGGGGGGCGGGGCGGTTATTGGCAGATGGAGGTGGCCAGATCTGTAGGGCACACAGGCCAACAGGCCAGAGACACAGAGCCGGTAGAGAGGAGGAGCAGAGTCAGTGAGTGCCTGGGAGTGGCCAGAGCAGCGCTCATCTCTGCCCATTGTCTGTAGTTCCAGAGAGTGGAGTGCCCGGCCAGCTGAGGATAATGATGATGCTGGGCATAGGAAGGGGAGCCCAGCCTGGGGGGAGCACAATGCTGGCTGTGGAGTCCTGCTTCAGTTGCATTGCAGAGTCATGTGTCCATTGCGTTGCAGAGACTTGAGTCTATTGCATTACAGAGTTCTGAGTCTATTGCATTGCAGAGTCCTGAGCCTATTGCATTGCAGAGTCCTGAGTCCGTTGTGTTGAGGAGTCCTGAGTCCATTGCACTACAGAGTCCTGAATTCATTACATTGCAGAGTCCTAAGTCCGTTGCGTTGCAGAGTCCTAAGTCCGTTGGGTTGCAGAGTCCTGAGTCCGCTGCATTGTAGAGTCCTGAGTCTATTGCGTTGCAGGGTCCTGGGTTTATTGCATTGCTGAGTCCTGAGTCCATTGCATTATTTTATTGAACTATATATATATATATATATATATATATATACAGTATATATATATATTTTTTTTTCTGTTTGGGGGAAGGTGATGTAGGTGGATGTGAGGGTCTGGGTCGGAAAGTGTGTGTGTGTGTGGAGGGGAGGGGCAGGTGATGTAGGTGGAAGGGTTGTGGGGGCCCATCAGCAAAATCTTGCCCAGGGCCCAATTAATATTAAAGACTGCCCTGACCAGCGCATGTTCATCAGCTGTCTCTGAAAGGCCACTTTAAGGCAGATTTAGGAGGTTTTGTGTGTTGTGGTGTCTCAGTGTGTGCCCTGCAGACTACTGCTACACGAGAAAAATGATGCTGTTAGCTTACATGTACCCTGATAATACACCTAACGTTAAAAGCAAAAACCTAGCTGCTGGAAGCACACGTAGATTAACTAACACCTGGGGTTTCTGAACATAAAATGTTCTCTCTAATGTCCTTGCAATAAAAGAGAAGCAAAGAAAAGCAAGTCAGATACATCCTTCCAGCAAAAATTAGAAAACGTGTTTGTCCTTAGAAGTTTCAGCCTTCATTATCCCCAGTACTCTCCCCTCAAGGTCAAAGTAATCCTTTATCCTGAGTTAGATAAAGTGAGTTCAGGAATTTTATTGGGCAGACAGCAGCAGCAATGAAGGCTTAATTGTGACTGTACGGCCTTCGGAGGCCTGGAAATAAAACTTGCTTTATATAGTGAAAAGACTTATACCAGTCTACATCTTTATTGCTATTTTCAAAGCCCTATCTTAAAATGAAATAAAACGGCAATGCAAATGCTTACACAAGGCTCAGGCAACTGCAAGGCTGTTTTTAATTGTCGCAGGCAGGTTTAGACATATATAGAGCAAAAGAAAAAAAAGGTATATCAACAAATGCTGTTAGTGAGGCTAGGGGAAATATCTGGAAATGGGGGGAGAAGATGATGAGACATGACAAACCATAACTGTATTTGAAAAAGCAATGTTAGATTGAAGGAACTTATTTGACATTCAGCAGATATTGAATTCGGGAAATAATTTGCAGACAATAACTAGGGCAGATGAAATCTGTGCAGACTGTTCAAATGAAGACATTTTTTTTTCTGGAAATATAGCATATGGTACAAGCAGAAAGCATAAAAGAAATTCAGTGTGACTGTTGATAGAAAGTTAGAGCTATAGTTGATTAAATCCTAACTCCAGCCAAGTTTTTTATATTTGTATAGAGTGGGGAAGGGTGAAATGTTCTGTCAGGTTTTCACTTCTGATTTTCCTATACTTTATGCCCTTTGATGCACATTAGACATGTGCACTGGCAGAAAATTAGTTTTGTTTCGGATATTTCGTCATTTCAATTTTCGGCATTCAGGTTCAAAAGCCAATTCGTTTCGGGATTCGGATCAATCGGAAATTTTGGCTAAATTCAGGTGAGTTACATGGTATTTACTAATGCATTTTCATTGAAGCAAAGTGACATTAGGAAAAAAAAGTGTCATTTTTCTTTTTAACATTTGGCAATACATACCAGACCCTTTAGGTCTGGACGGATATTTAGGGGGGACCCCAATGCCAAAGAACAAAATTAGCTTAGGATCCCCCCTAAAATCCCTTTCCAGATCCTTTATCTGAACAGCAGTCTAGCAGGGCAGGAAAAGGGGGGGACATAGCACCTTGTCCCCATGTCGATGAGGACAAGGGCCCCCTCCACACAACGCTGGCCTGGTGGTTGTGGGGGTCTGTGGGCAGGGGGGCTTAAAGGAATGTGGGTGCCCCTTTATGAAATGCCACCCCCCCTCATGAATGAGTAAGGGGTAGTTGTTACCCCCTACTCATTCACTAAACAGCAAAAGAGTAAAAAAAAACAAAAGTCCTTTATTTGAAAAAAAAAAGCACAACAAAGGTTTTTGACAATTCCTTTATTCGAAAAAAATTAAATAAAAAAAGTGTCCATTGATGTAATCCAAAGGTCAATCATGTCATTCATCATTGTAGATCCACGTCAATCACGATAGTCGACGGCCGACAACTCACCAAAAGAAAAAATACCCAATGCCCGCTGTCACAATTGATGCCGACGAACTCTCACTGCAAAATGACAGCTCTGACCCAAATGTTAGCAAAGGGGCAGAGCCAGTGGTGATGTCACAGGACTTGCTCCGCCCCTTTGTTGACATTTGGGAGAAGAGCTGTCAATGATAGTAGCTCAGTTCTGCTGCCAAATGCTATTCGGGACTCACGCGCTCGCCCCCCCCTTTTTGTTCTGTTCAGCCAGGCTGCTGCTCAGATCAAGGGTCTGGTAAGGGATTTTACAGGGGACATCCCAGCTTGCAAGCAATTGAGCTGCAAATTCGAAAATGACTTGCTAAACTATTGCAGACTTGCCAAGCTTCACAATTTTGTTGCACAATTACAGCAAGTCTGCATTGCGAGTCTCCAGAATAACGTGCTTTGCAAAAGTGCTGTACACTTGCAGAGCTCTTGTAAGACCTGCAGGACTCTTGCTGTAGACTTGCAAAAGCAAATTTGCTACAAATTTAAAAAGTGTCAACTAGAACTTGTGCTGCAAAAGTTCTGCAAATCTACAACTTGCCAGGAATGTGTGTAATTAACAAGAATTACAATTTAACCCTGCCGCAAGTTTGTGGCAAGTTATCCTTGCTATCTGGGATCATGCTTTTTGGTGTTGGGTTCTCCCCTACAATCCCTACCAAACCTAAAGGGTCTGGTATGAATTGGGGTAGGGACCCCACACTGATTTTTTTTATTTTAACTTTTAACAATAAAGGTTCATTCAGAATGACATTCGGAAAACAATTTTGATGCATTCAAATTTTATTATCGTAAATATTTCTGAAAATTTGTCCGAATTTAAATTCCAAAAAAAACGAATTGCACATGTCTAATCCTAATATGAGTACTGGGGCAGCCATAAAAACCAGGCAAAGGTTCAAACTGTTTCCTGTTCTAGCTAAAACAAAATAGAAACGTTTGGCTGGAGTTGCGCTTTTAATCTACACATTCACAGAGTTTACACTTAGCCATGAACTGGCTACATACATTTGCTATGTGGAGTCCATTGGGATTGAATCGTTGTGTGCGGTTGCTCTCTTTTCTCTCAATGTGTTGGGCATTGTTGATCATGATTGAAGATGATCTGCATCACTGGATGACATGACTGATGATTTTTATATTTTTTATATTTTTATATTTTATTTATGTGACTCTTTCATATGTGTGGTGTGTTTATTTCCATTCAATCATTTTCTTGTTAATGTGGTGTGGTAGGTTTATTAATGGAATCTGGGTCCATTAATAAGTGTCTGGTATAGATGAATGGAATCCTGTCTGCTTTGTAAACCAGCTGGAAAATGTAATAGTTCCTGCAAATTTGTCAGTTTTGTTGTAGTATGGATACATTGTACAGCTGTGGCACTTCTCAGACAGATGTTGGCCATCCTTGAAGAATGTTATTTTAAGGAATTCTACATTTACAATATTGCCCTTTAATCATTGTTAAAAAAGCTGTTTCTCCCAAAACTGTATTTTTTTTTAAAACATATTTTTCTGCATTGGTACATGTCCTCCAGTGCAGTGCCCAGCTTCCTATGCACTTTGTTGGACAATATTTTGCCTATTAGCCTTGAAGATTACTTTGTTTACAACAGAAGAAGCCAGCCAGCAAAAGTGCAAATGGTTATTTTTCTCTTTGTAATTGTCACTTTTGCAGGAATGAATCATACAGGTGCACCAATTTATATGCAGGTTTAAGACATCCCCAAACATGTTATTTAAAGAATTGTGCATTTTTAACGTTGCACGTTAAGAATGATTAAAATAGCTGCTCCCCACCAAACAATATATATTTTTTTTAATGTTTATGTTCCCCCCTGGTAGTGCCCATCTCCCCATACTCTTGTTCGACAATCCCATGCCTATTAACATTGAAAATGGGTGGAATTGATTTTAAAGATTTGGCTCCTGTTGACTTAAGTGGGGTTCAAATTATCTCCAAACACTGGAAAAGTTTGACAAACTTACCATGAACAGAATCCGGGTATGTTCATTTCATCCCTAATTACAAGTCTAAATTGAATGAGAACGTCTCTCATCTGCGTATGCAATGAAAACAAGAGCTTAAAGCTGGCCATACACCTATAGATTATCTGCAGATTTTCTATGGTCAGATGGAAAAAGTGCAACAGATTCCTCCATCTATGGTAAACTGTATGGATGGAGGAATCTCTCACTGGGCCAAGCTTCAGTTTTTTTACTAGTTGGCCCCGCTGGCTCTCAAAATACCTGAACAATCTGATTGGATGCAGGCATTGTTCAAATATTTTGAGAGCCAGCGGGGCCAACTAGCAAGATACTGAAGCTTGGCCCAGTGGGAGATTCCTCCATCCACACAGTTTAGCGTAGATGGAGGAATCTGTTGCACTTTTTCCATCTGACCATAGAAAATCTGCAGATAATCTATAGGTGTATGGCCAGCTTTAAGCTCTTGTTTTCATTGCATACGCAGATGAGAGAAGTTCTCATTCAATTTAGACTTGTTATTATTATCATCTATACCAGACATATTATAGACACTTACATAGGGATGGAGAACCTTGCCCTTCAAATACATGCAGAACAACATAACGGATTCTTAAAGAATCAAGGCCAGGGGCACTAAAAATGCTAACACCCACAAACTTAAAAAAGACCCTATCATCATAAAATAAAAAAAACAAGAATTAAATCTTGAAAATACCATCTCTGAAAGAAAAGCCTACTTTTTTTCAAAAGAGGAACTGCCAGCCAAACCAGGAAACATTGTCAACGTGCAAATGTAAGATAAGGCTGTACTAATGTCAGACAAGGCTGCCCAGACAATTTAGAACGTTTTTGTTATTTTTGTATATGTTTCCTTACTTATTTATTAGGTTCAGGCCTAAAAAGTTAAAGCTTTCAACAATATATTTAAAATGTTTTTAGTAGGTAAACTGCACATGAAATATGAGAATTTGACTTACATTTTTACCCACTAGGTAGAGCTCTCAGCTAATTTTTTACAAAGTGCAATAGCTGAAGCTCAAATTTGCACAGACAACTGAATCAGTTGTCAAGGTGTGAGGGGGGAGTACTGGGGTGGGGGTGGTAGTGTTTTCAAATGGAAAACGTACACTTAAGGTATACATTTTTTTTATTTTTTGCGACACCCCCCATCAGAGATTTTACCTCACTTTTTGTCCCTGTGCCACCAGGACAAAAAAAAAGATGAGCAGTTGTCATAAGGACACGAACGTTCAGACAGCACAGTCAGAAAATCTTGCCATTCCCTTCTAATAAATAACTTCAATAAATATATGTAAACATTCTATATAAAAAAGACTGACTATTTCCATACTTATTTCCAGCCATTGCATTTAGGAAAATAAAAAGTGTGGCATGTGAAAAATCCAATGTGATGCTATATAAACTGGTTTCAATCCTTGTAGGATATCTCTCAATATCTTGTCTTCTCACAGATAGAAGAGATATAAAAAAATGTGATAAAAAAGTCTGTCCCATGAGTATATAACTGTCATGTATAGGGATAAATGTAATATGACTGCTATTTCCTAAATAGATTTCCTTACAGTATAATGCAGTCTGCCTAAATCAAGCTCAGTATGACAGTTATATGTAGAATGCTGTTCATGCATGCGTGACAGAGCTATATGGGAAAGTGAGAATGAAGCCACATTTAGTAATAGGCATTTCTTCCAAACACAGACTGGATTCCAGACAAGACTGAAGCATGGATCGAAAAGATATACCTTATGTGAAATGTATACACTACATAAGTGACTTTTAGCAGACATTTAGTACAGCAGGCAGCTGCTGAGCATTTGACCTTATTCATTAACTGAAAAAGGAACTGTTTGTGGTGGCTCACAGACCCCAGTAAAGTTCAAACCTGCACTGTAGGAAGACATTGGGGAAATTCAGTGGATAATCTAATGGAATACCTGTGTTGGGTTAGTCCATCTTTTATTTTCTGCATTCTCACTCCTTTGGTTTTTTTTTTTTAAACAATTTTATTGTCAGAAGTAAAACAACAAGAAACAAAAACAGTGCATACGCAGATGACTCACTCCTTTGTAATAGACAAACCCCTAATCCCCCTCATTCTTCTTTTTTTTTGTTTCTCTCCCAATACCTCTCTACTGTCTCTTCTTTTTGTATTCTTAGGCTACAAACATTTCTCTTCACAAAGGATTCTTTACTTCTTCAAGTAGACACATACTGATATGGGACATTTTTGTATGTATTCTATGGATATCATGCTAAAGTCTTTCCATATATCTTTTGGTGGCTTTTAACTGTTTTACACTTCTACCATGTGGTTGACTCCTTTTATGCAATATTCGCATTGTATGGCCACTTTGTCTCCTTTGTTTAAGGATTTTCATAAAGAATAAAAAAAATGATATATGTACATTTCAATAAAGTATGCAATGCTGTACATTACTCCTTATACACAGAGTATTACTAAAGCCAAACAAAAACTTCCCTTCAGAAGTAGTGATCAGTTTTCAAACTCTTTATTAACCTTAGAGATTAACATCTCTACAGGTGGATCTATCGTGGGGGAGAAGGGGAACTCTTCTTCCAAAGACCAACTTGTGATACAAAACTGTTAATTTTTTCTTCATGGGGGTGGGGGGGGGTCTGGATCAGGTCAGTAAAGACCTAAACCACCTTCCCCCCTATGCAGTGCTTCAGCAACAGAGCATTTACTAGAGTATTCTTTTTCTGTGTGAAATCAGGTAGAGGCTGGACATCCTGTCACTACCTATGTAAACACGATGCGGAAGCCTTGTGTTTACATTCCTTTCTACATCACACTCCTTTGGAGTGATCTGTAGAAGGATCCGAAGCCCATTAACCATCAATGAAGATTGTGAATATATACTTCATATAAAACTTCCAATTCTATAAATCATAGACCTTAAAACTAATCAATGATGCAAACAAAAATCTTTGTTCAATATTGTGCTTCAACAAATAAAACACGTAAATAATATTGTGATGTGTCCTTTGTAAAATAAATATTGATAGAATAGTCCTATTAGTGAAAGATTCCTCTATTCATTACTATGTGCCATTTTCTTTCCTTGTCAATCACCTTTTTAAAAAACAACCGTGCTTTTCAACACTCCACCATGTCTAATGACCATATACCTGCACTCACTAGCTATTGTTGGTTACCTTGTTATAGGTAAACCAAAAGCATTTGTTTCTAAAACTCCTTCCGACACTATACTCCTCCATCCTTCAAAGGGATAGATGGTTAGTGCTGTCTCCCTCCACGGCGCTCTCTCTTCTCTTCTGATATTTTACCACCATTACTCAAGAAAACGTATGAGTACTTCCCATTGTGCAGTATTTTAAAAACATTTATTGGTCAAAAAGGATTGCACTTACATAACAAATTACGATCTAGCGCTTTTTGTGTAATATCCAATGTGCTCAGATAGGCGTCTCTCGTGCTACTAGACAGGCTGGAGTAGTGCACCCATCACTATTTTGGCACAGCAGCTTAGATACAAATCACAATCGTAGCACAGTGGTTTAAAAAGTCTATCTATATGGACTGGCTGCAGTTGGGATCTGACTGTGGGTGTTCCAACTTGCACTGCTACTTGGAAACCAAATCCACTTCCCTGCTTACTCTAAAATGAGATTGGTCTTGTATACCTCTAGTTTTTCTAGCTCTGAAATGGTGTTATTTTTAAATTAATTTGTTGCACACACATATTAGAAAAGTGTCACGAATAAGAAATGTGTGAGTTTTTTGCACGCGTCGGTATTTACTAGGGATGCACCGATACCGATAATAGTTACATAGTATTTGAGGTTGAATAAAGACATTAGTCCATCAAGTCCAACCTATTAGGATCTCATTCTAGAGTAGTATCGTTATCGGTGCCAATACTGAATATTGGCTCCGATGCCTAGCCCGATGCTTCCTGATTGGCTGGTGACAAGTGACGAGAGAGCATGGAGCCTGCTTCCTGGCCAATCAGGAAGCCGGGCAGCGTGTAATGACGTGCTGCCCGGCTTCCTGATTGGTCGGGAAGCTGACCAATCA
The DNA here is from genome assembly GCF_000935625.1 of Nanorana parkeri. Classification (NCBI taxonomy): domain Eukaryota; kingdom Metazoa; phylum Chordata; class Amphibia; order Anura; family Dicroglossidae; genus Nanorana; species Nanorana parkeri. The sequence continues at coordinate 1,333,149 of NW_017306558.1, forward strand.
GGAAGCCGGGCACCGTGTAATGATGCAGCGCCGGCTTTCTGATTGGCCGGGAAGCCGGCTTCATGCTCCCTCCTTACCTCATGATGAGGGAGCATGGAGCTGGCTTCCTGGCCAATCAGAAAGCCGGGATCGGTGTCATTACATGGTGCCCGGCTTCCATGGTTGGCCAGCAAGCCGCCTCCAAGCATGGGGTCGGCTTCCTTGCTAATCTGGCGAGTCTTTACACGCTGCCCGGCTTCCAGGCTAATCAGGAAGCCAGGTGGCGAGTCATTAAACGCCGCCTGGCTTCCTGAATTGGACTTCCTGTACTCGGTATTCGGTATCAGCGAGTACCGAAAAAAATATCGGTACTCAGTACCGAAATACCGTTATCGAGGCATCCCTAGTATTTACTATGCAACTGTTGCAAACTTTATATGAATTTGGCGCAAGAGCTCTAGATACAGCCATCATGGTAACATTTTGTCACAAGGCCTTTATTTAATTGCCCCCCAATTTTTTTTTGCTCTGAATTCCAAAGCACATGTTGTCAGCCCTCCCTACTTCAATTCTGATACATTACAAAGAGCACAGCCCTCTCCTCATCTCCTCTCTCATCTTCATAACCCTTTATTTGTACAGGCAGAGAGCAGAGCGAGTTATCATCTCACTAGACTTCTGGTAAAATCTACTGGTACTTTTTGCACTTATAAAACAGATATAACAAAACACTTTCAATGGTATATTCATCAAACCAAAAGGGAGAAAATAAGTGAACTTCATTGTAAGAGCAACCATTTTATTTTGTGTAATATTTGTAACTATGATCTGAAAGTCATGTTTGACCTGACTTTTACACTTTTATAAATGCTCTCTCTCTAATGTGTTATATGAGTATATCTAAAATACCTGTTAAAATCCTATAGTTCTCCTTTAATGTCTTTTTCTTCACTTGTTATTCTGTGTGTTACTTAAAATAAGGTTTAATATTACATATTAGCTGGGACTTGTGAATGGAAAATGTACTGCAGAAAGCTAAAGAGAGATTGTTTTTGCAGTATAACACATCATCAGAGACCATGATTCTGGTTGTTAGCGTTGACCCTTCTCAACTGAGTCATAGTGGTTCTCCCAAATCTTTGTGTTATAGTAAGAAAATATCCACATGACAATAATTGGATTGTTTTCGGCTCTCCAGACCAGTGTTAGAATAAGTATGAGAGGTTACTATTGAAGTTTTTGTTGTGTTTGACACTTGTGATTTCAGTACAAAACCCTTATAATGTAGAAATAAAAAGAATATCAAGCAACTAAATGATATGCTGAGAGGTACATTTAAAAATAAAAATAAAGCAACATATTTACATTAGCATTTGACTAACTAAAGTATAAAAGTTACAAAATCATCAAAATAGTGTAATGGTAACGGCATTGTACATTGTATACTGTATAGTTGGTGTGTGCATTAGTGAATACTGTTTTTCTAGTGCATTACACCTACTCCATGCATGTTCACCGACTCTCCCTGATTTCCAGCCACAGTCCTAGGCTTTAAGAATTTGTCCCTTTGGAAATGTTTGTTCCTAGAAATTTCAAATGTCAAAAATATTTTTTCCTTACAGATAAAATAAAATAATAATTAAAAAATAAATAAATAAAAAATAAAATATATATGTGTTTTGGCAGTTCACTCTGCCAGGTTCCACATGTCTTGGATGGTGCCTGCTGACGTCACTTACACTGAGGACATATTGAGGATTGGATGTTTTCTGTTCCTGTTGGAGTTCTCTGAGCTAATTTTATTTGTGCTGAATGCAGCAAAAAGGAAGGAAGTGCATTTGCTTCCCCTGTTACCCTATGAGGACCTCTTTGCTGCCGTATATATGACGGATGACTGAGATTATTGCCGATACCTGTGCCATTTGGGGAAGGTTACTTCATTCAATAAAAGGAGAAGCTATTTTTGGAAAAACATGGTTGACATCTCTTCTGTTGAGTACATAGAGAAAAAGGGTAGCACAATGGTGAAATTAATCACTGGTGGATATCCTGGGAGTGTGTGTAAAGAACGATTCCACAAGAGCACTTAATATGAGTCTTTGAACTACAATCAAGCACTATGTGGACATATACAATAGACTACACTAGGACTTACCATTCATTTCACAACTGTCTTAATGCACAGGTTTTTGTATAATTGGTTTAGCACACAACTGTTATACTTTGGGACGTTTTGCGAAGGTGAGGGGAGGTTTTAAGCTTTGGAGAGCTGTGTTTGTTTTTTTTAGAGCTTTGACTTGAGGTTTATATACAATATATATATAGGCAATATATATATAGGCAGAGCACTGTATGACCGTAGACAAACTCACCTCCACACAGTCCACCAATCCTGACATGGCAGGGTTGCCCTTTAAAAAACATATCCTGAGAAAATCCATTTGTAGAATTAATTATTAATACTGTGGATTTATTACATTCCACAAGAGAGACGTTTTTTTCAAGGAACATGCATTAGAAAATTTACTTTGTCATGAAGGCCAAAATGTTTTGTAGTGTGAAGGTCAAACTAGCTTCTAATATTCATTGAAGAAGTAGAGCAGACATCATTTGATTTTATCAGGAGACTAATTATAGGCTAACATAAGGGGAGACAATTCACTTACCTAAAGTATTTTTCTTGATAGTCTTACAAATGTAAGTTATCATTGCTTGGCAGAGAACAATATGTGATTATTCTAGGCAGGATATAATCTCTTAAAATAGTTTTATCTCTTAAACAGGCCTAATGGTTAACATGTCTTTTTTAAATAGTGCAAAATAGCAATAAAATATGTTTTATAAAGCTAATATGAGTCTAGATAGAAAGGTTCTACTCTATATGACAACTGAAAAAGGGGCCACATATTTTTTATTTATGTAAGTCAACAAGTGAGTGTGTGTCTGAAACCATGCCTATAACCATCCATCACATGACATCAGCCACCACTCCAATTGCCACTCCATCCACCCTACTACCTTAAAACCCAACTCTAGCTCAGGTTAAAGCCCAAACTGGATAAAAAGATACAAAAAGAAATTCCTTCCCATGAGTTAAAAACAAAAAAGCAGCTCTGGTTGCAATACTCCATTCCTATCCCCAGTCGTTGTGCATCATTTAACCCCATACATAAGTGAATGCTGGAAAGAGCCACACTATGTAAATATATATACAGTTGTGTGAAAAAGTGTTGGCCCCCTTCCTGATTTTTCAGTGTTTTGCACGTTTGTCACACTTTAATGTTTCAGATCATCAAACAAATTTAAATATTAGTCAAAGATAACACAAATAAACACATCATGCAGTTTTTAAAGGAAGGTTTTTATTAATAAAGGAAAACAAAATCCAAACCCACATGGCCCTGTGTGAAAAATTGTTTGCCCCCTAAACCTAATAACTGGTTGGGCCACCCCTTGCAGCAAGAACTGCAATCAAGCGTTTGCGATAACTTGCAATGAGTCTGTTACAGCGCTGTGCAGGAATTTTGGTCCACTCATCTTTGCAGAATTGTTGTAATTCAGCCACATTGGAAGGTTTTCGAGCATGAACCGCCTTTTTAAGGTCATGCTCGGAAACCAAGGATTCATGTCAGGACTTTGACTAGGCCACTCCAAAGTCTTCATTTTGTTTTTCCTTCGGCCATTCAGAGGTGGACTTGCTGGTGTATTTTGGATCATTGTCCTGCTGCAGAACCCAAGTTCGCTTCAGCTTGAGGTCACGAACAGATGGCTGCACTTTATCTTTCAGGATTTTTTGGTAGACAGCAGAATTCATGGTTCCATTTATCGCAGCAAGTCTTCCAGGTCCTGAAGCAGCAAAACAGCCCCAGACCATCACACTACCACC
>NW_017306558.1:1338911-1353274 GCF_000935625.1 Nanorana parkeri
GCAGCAAGAACTGCAATCAAGCGTTTGCGATAACTTGCAATGAGTCTGTTACAGCGCTGTGCAGGAATTTTGGTCCACTCATCTTTGCAGAATTGTTGTAATTCAGCCACATTGGAAGGTTTTCGAGCATGAACCGCCTTTTTAAGGTCATGCTCGGAAACCAAGGATTCATGTCAGGACTTTGACTAGGCCACTCCAAAGTCTTCATTTTGTTTTTCCTTCGGCCATTCAGAGGTGGACTTGCTGGTGTATTTTGGATCATTGTCCTGCTGCAGAACCCAAGTTCGCTTCAGCTTGAGGTCACGAACAGATGGCTGCACTTTATCTTTCAGGATTTTTTGGTAGACAGCAGAATTCATGGTTCCATTTATCGCAGCAAGTCTTCCAGGTCCTGAAGCAGCAAAACAGCCCCAGACCATCACACTACCACCGCCATATTTTACTGTTGGTATGATGTTCTTCTTCTGAAATGCGGTGTTACTCTTACGCCAGATGTAATGGGACACACACCTTACAAAAAGTTCAACTTTTGTCTCGTCAGTCCACAGAGTATTTTCCCAAAAGTCTTGGGGATCATCAAGATGTTTTCTGGCATAACGGAGACGAGATTTTATGTTCTTTTTGCTCAGCAGCGGTTTTCGTCTTGGAACTCTGCCATGCAGGCCATTTTTGCCCAGTCTCTTTCTTATGGTGGAGTCATGAACACTGACCTGAACTGAGGCAACATTGTGGCTGCTTTAGTTCTCTATTTCAAGCAAAAAAAAAACACATTTCTGCAAGTACACAAAACACACGTTGATCTTAGCAGAAATGTAGTGTCCTTGTCACCTCCTGAGCTGAATAGACAACAAAAAGAATGTTATCTTAATTTGTGAACTACCAATCCCATCGATCAACCATGGAGATGAACAAAGGCAGACATGTTTGAAGTCCAACCTGTGTGACAACCATGGCTCCCTCAACAAATACTGTACTCTGAAGGTATAAAGTATAGCCACTCATGGACAGGAAGTGTGTTATTCAAAGTAAGCTGAAATACTGTATTTGATTTTTATTTTGGGGTATAGATAAGTTAGAAAACAGTAGCTCATGCTTTTCTCCAAACATAAGTCAATGTGATTACAAATCAGGAGGTCAGGAGCACCACCAAAAGATCTTCTGAGTGTATTCTGCATTTTCCCATTTACTCAAGCCCTAACAATGAGACACCAAGCATTTTCAGGATGTTAGCAATGGCAGGCCCCATGCTTGCATAACAACCAGATTATTTTAATATACCAGGTGAGCATTTTTATATTATATTTTGGATTCATGGCTTTTTCCACATATATATATATATATATAGATCTGAATAACTCTTCAAGTGACTCGCTGGCTAGCTGAAGATGCTGAAGTCAGATTGCTGAAATCTCACAGAAGACACAGAAGATCGCTTCAATGTGTTTAATGCATTCTTTGGGCACACAAAGAATGGTATTCTTTCAGGCCAAGCATCTATTTGCTTTCTTGGTCTATAAGATCTCAGAAGGTTGGGGGTGAATTAACTAGAAGGATACATTGCTGGGAAGAGATATGTGCTAGGATCCAATTAATATACAACATAACACAGGAGGGTACAGTGGATCATATTAGCTCAGTTAGAACATAACTAAAGGCATCATAGTCAAGTCTCAGAGACAAGTATCAGTCATACAAATCAGTCGCTTGTCTTTGATATGATATTTAACTTCCACACCTAACATTAAAGTCTGTCTCGGACACTTGACTCTACTAACTTACTATGACAACGGACTGTAAAGGCTTACTTTGATATTACATTATGATACTCATTCTCATTGCTTTCTGATACTGACTTTGACTCCTGAGGAAGGTTTGGCCAACAAGTGGAATGACCAGGTCAGGGCAGATCAGACAGGACACATGGTCTTTATGTAGCCCTACCTTGTGTTGCATGATTGGCAGTCTCATCTTCTTATCATTCCCTTCTTCTCCTAAAAGCTGATGGGGCTTGAAATTTCAACAACTACATCCATGCCACAAGACAGTAGGCCAGCAAATTATTTCTGCCCCAGAACAAGCAAACTTTAAACTTCTAAAGGTCTGCAATGCGTTTGTGTCTAATACTGCCTGGAGATACACTTTAAATGCTTTGTGATTTCTTTCTCTTTTGCTTCTGTGTACATGGTATATTACTTGATTCATCTGCATGTCTTCTATATTCTTATACCACAAGGCCTGTCTTTCTAAAGGATAAACCACATACAGTATGAATGATACTGTTACACATTTAATATATACTGTATACTTACATTTCACATACCAAAGTGTAGTCATAGTGCAGAAATGTATTCAAAAACTTACCCCAGGGCATTGTTATTATTAGAGAAGCAAAAAGAACATTTTACATTATATTTATAAGTTGCAAAAAAAAAATCGCTTTTAACCACATAAATTATTCATTGCCTTATAGCTTTCCAACATGATGTACAAAAGAGTGACAGCTGGGCTTTTTGTTTGCTAGAATATGCCTGCATTCTAGCCTAGCAATGGAATTATGTATGTTTCACAGAGAGCTGAGTCTATTAGAAATGGACAGTTCTGATTTCTTACATGTGGTCGATTCCAAGTTTTATACTTCTTGAAACGAGGAAAAAACAATCTGTAACTCAATTTATTCTGTGTAGGATTTTTTTTTCTGTTCTAGTCAAAATATGAAAGTGCAACTGTTCATTATTTGATTGTGTCAGTAGACTGTGCACTTACAGTATGTGAATTTGGCAGTTTATCAAAACAGGGAACCTTAGTGAAATAGCAGCAGGGTATTTATAAAAACACTGTACTAAAAACCGTATATCTATCCTATAGAACAATGTAAAATTATTTAGGTACGCAATTAGCAATAGATCTATTGTCAAGTTAAATCACAGATATTGAATGACTCAGCTAAATTTGGTCTGGGCATCCAGACATCAACCTTTAAATATCTTGGGACCCAAAGGAAGCAAAGAGTGCAAAGTTTTATCTAGTATTGTATCAGAGTTGCCTGCAGTGATGTGCAGAGGAGGAGAAGTTACAAAGATATGCTGCATGTTTGGATTTTTCTGCATGTGAGGGACTCTTAGAGCCATGTGGACCCCAAGAACAGTTAGAGGGTTATTCACAAAGCTGCCGAAGACAGCCAAGTGAATAACAGACCCGAAGTGAAGTGAGCCAAACGATGTTCAGCAATTCACTTCAGGCTTGTACAGCTGATTTCAGCCGTACATCGGCTGAAATCAGCCATACATCGGCTCCCTTCGGCTGGCTTCGGTTCAGCTGAACATGCTCAACATCTGGATTGGCTGAGCCGAACCTCCGGCAGGCTACTCGCTGCCGATCTGCCTATTCTCATAGGGGCCGAACGGCAGTGAGTGAATAGCCAAATGCCACCGAGCAGCATTTGGCTCACCTATTCTGCTCGGTACCTCAGTGGTACTGAGCAGAATAGAAAAACAGGGAAAAAAGTAGAAAAAAAAGTTTTCAAATGTAAATAAATTACAGTATTTTGCGGTCTATAAGACGCTCCGGACGATAGGACGCATGGCTTCTGTGACAGAAATTCTATGACAGAAATTCTGTCACAGAAGCTGCAGTTAGTGACTGCTGAGACAGGTGGCGCTGTCTCAGTAATCACACAGAGCAGACGAAGAACGTTGTTCTTCGTCTGCTCAGTGGGCTCTATGGTGAGCTCCTATGGGGGATGGTGATGGGTCACAGTCCCGCAGAGGAACGGGGGACCCAAAAAACCTCGGCGGGGGGGCGGACACTATCGCCGATGCCGCAGCCGCTCGATTTAATACAAGGGATCTACTTAGATCGCTTGTATTAAACGAACAGCGGCTCCCACTGTACATTCAGCTCTGCTTGTCAGGAGCAGGGCTGAATGTACAAAAAGAAACTACTCGCCCGGCGCCGGAAACTGCATGTCCCGGGTGTAGTGCGTCTTATGGAGCGAAAAATACGGTATACATTTAAAAAAATAAATAAAGATTTAAAAGAAGAAAATCAAAGATTATTGAAAAAAGAAACATTTTAAAAAAAAGCAAAGAAACAAATGGGCAGAGCTAGCAGTGGCAGCTAGCGCCGCCCAACTGTTTCCTATTGGACGGGACCTACTAGAGTCTTCTAGCAGGTCCTGGCCAATGAATAACAACTGGACAGACTCCGCCAAGTTGTCATTGTTTGATGACAGTTCAGAGTCCCCAGGTAACCTAGGGATGCTGATCTGTCATGGTAACTGGGCAGAGCCAGCCGTGACATCACATGGCCGACTGTTCGGCCCACTTTGGGTTTCACTTCGGCTCAGTCGAGCCGAAGCATATGCCTTCGGCTCGGCTGAGCCGCTTGGCCAACTTTGGGAGCTGTTTGGACTATAGTGAATAGCTGGTACAGCAGCCCTTCTGTGTTTTGTGATTACCAAACCACTGGATTTAACAATGCCATTGCAGGCACAGATTGATGATATTATCATGCAGTAACAATGAATCTGTTGGGATTCCACACGTGTTTGTTATAAGGTAGATTCTGAGGACTGCTTTTAACACCTTATGCAACCTCATGATATGTGAAACATCTGCACCCTCTGAATCTGCAATAGGAATTGTCCCTTTTAAATTGGAGGTTTGAATTCTTGGCTTTTACTGTCCTAATGATCTGTAGTTGTTATTATGGGAACCTAGATTTAAAAAGTCATCTTTTCAACCTATTTGTCTTTTTTTTTTACTCTGCAAAAAATGTATTTCCTGTCACTGTACGGATTCATTCAGAGAATGTGGTTGTTAAAATATAACGCTTAGCTCTAGTCTTTGCTGTCACTGCATGGAAAGGCAAACTGTAAAAATTTAGCTTGCCAGTGTCACAATTAAATTGGGGAGACATAGCACCTTTTCTTGGTAAGGATTATTCCATCTTACCGGCTGATGCTGTTTTTTCCCCTCAATCTGCTGTGGTTTTATTTGAAAGTAAGTGTCCACCAAAGGAACTGAAGTTAAAAGGAATGGATTGTATTACACATATAATGTGTCATATACTCTATTGTATTGTGTATAAAATGTATGCTCTTTTATTCAAGGTTGCCAAAAATTCCCCTGATGAAGCTGTAATGCGAAACACGTTGGGAAAAAGAAACTACAAGCTGCTGGATACATTATGTTTTGAATATTGACCATATGGTTTATGGAAATATATGCTGATATGCTGATAATAAAAGTATGTCATAGTTGTACGGGCTGTAGCTTCATAAGTTAACTAAGTACCATGCAGGGGGGGCATTAGAAATATATAAATTTGAGGTGAGAATTTGTACAATAGGAATTATTGTAAAATAAATTAGATTTTTAACAGTAATACAAAGCTGTTTATGTGCCTCATGCAAACTCCCTATTTGTGTGTGTTGTTGCTTTGAACTAAAAGGTTGTCATATCATCATTGGTGGTGCTGACCAGCTTCAGAAACTGAAGTTGGTATTTACATATAACATAACCATTAGGTGCTTGCATTACAATTCTGCCTAACATTTATTAGCTTTAAAGTAAAGACATTCACTTTAATATTGCTTTTATCTGCCCATTTCTGGAAAATAAATGTTAGTGCGACTTGATCATACATTAGCAGTCCAAGAGCTCTGTTCAGCAGTCCTCTCTCTATTGTTATGGTTTGTATGATATGCCTGAAATCAAGTCAGGATGAATTGGGTTGGACTACAGATCACACTTTAAGATTCTGTGACCAAAGTCTTTATGGTGCTGGTGGCTGTGAAAATGTGAAGGCACCTCAGGGTGCTGTAGCACCCTTGTTTAGAAAATCTGGTCTAAGCCTTCCTCCTCTGCCACCTGAAAGTGTCTAAATGCTGGTCCTGATGCCAGCATATTGCACAGACTCTGGCTGTGCATTAACTTGTACTTCCATGAACCTGACTAGAAGATGAAAAACGAAAGTCCAGCCAAATGCAATGTAGTGTTGTGTTTGTTTGTTTTTTATCCCTGCCATTATCTGGCTTTTATTTATATCTTTTTGCATTGCAGCATATCCCATTATTTTTACTAAATCTGAATCAGACAATCAATTTGGTCAGACATGGAACTTTCCACCTAATGGTATAGAATTAAAAATCAGAATTGCTGTTGATGTTGATGTTGTTATATCTATTCATCTGTTTTAATCTGTTTTCCACTTCCCATCACATGGGTAAAAATAGGAAACTGAAATTGGTGCCATATCATTATGTAGAAAAAAAGATTTGAAGAAAATATGCAGGTCAGCAAAAATTCCATTGACTTTAATTAGGCAGTATATTTTGTGGTTCAGAGGCTGTGCTTGACCTGCTTTGTGTTGCACTGCCTTGCTTTGGATACAGCATGTCCCATTAAGGTGCATTTGAACTGCAGGTGAAACGCAGCCTTTTATTGTCAAAAGCTGTATATTAGACATGTAAGTCAGCCAAAAATTTGTTTCATGTTTTTCTTTTCGGATTTCGGGTCCGGACGCCCTTTCGTTATTTGGATTTTTCGGAATTTCGTTTTAGTTTCGGACAGGGTTTTTTGATTCACCAGAAAACAGTCAAGTGTCCAATTTTAGTTTAGTTGTGAATGAAGATAATCTGAAATTTTGTTAAAAGAACATTCAAATTCGTTTGCATTTGAACTCATTGGAGTTTGGACATTCGGATGCATCTGAATGTCCAATTTCACAACATTTTGTCTGAATTTGCATTCGGAACAAAACGAAATGTACATGTCAGCTGTATATTGCATTTGACATGAACCCTTACACAGGGTTTTACATTTGGAGGACAACCTGGAGGATCAGCTGGTAACCACAGTAGTGCTACAGCATTTTTGCTAGATTTAAAAGCGCTTGAGTCTATCTATCTATCTATCTATCTATCTATCTATCTATCTATCTATCTATCTATCTATCTATGTCTTAGTGGTTGCAAATGAAAACATTTAGTATGGAGGTTCATGCAGTGTAAAGACTCCATACGCAGAAGACAACTCCAATGATCATGAAAAGTATTTGAAAGTATATTAGGTCCCTGCAGGAAAAATGTTAATATGTAACAGCTGTGCACAGTCTGCACTACATGGAAAAAAGGCAGGCTATCTTAGAAATAAATGGAAAAGTAATATACTTGTTATGCTGTGCATTTGCCATACAGCATGACCTCCTTGCATCTAATGTATTATGAAGCTCACAGTGCATTGAGCTGTTGCTCACCCTATGTCGTCTTAAAATGTTCGAAATATATGGAACCTCAGGGAGTACATTGTTATATGATTACATCTGTGACTAATATTATTGGCTGCTGGCATGTATTACGCTGTAGAAATACAACATGTGAAAAGTATTGTGGTGAGCAAAGTTATATCAGATCAAGCTACCTAGGTTTTTTATATATAGTTTAATTTAAAGAGATTTCTATATTTTAACGAGTTTGCCAACTCTGCAATATTATGAATAAATAAAAACATTTGTAATACACATTTTATCAAAGTTTGCTCTTTCTCTGGGCATATCCATTGCCTGGATTTCTGGAAAGGACACACAAACCCTTGCCTAGGAGGCAAAAATACATATTATGTCACCACATTACTAAGGATGCACTTTTATAGTTTTTCCGGTATCAAGTATGCGCACCGATATTTTTTTTCGGTACGCACCAAAACCGGAAGTCCCATTAAGGAACCCGGGCAGCGTGTTATGATGGCTCAGGCTCATGGCTCATGGCTCAGCTTCATGATTAGATGGAAAGTCGTCTCCATGCTCCTTCATCACTTTCTGGCCATTCAGGAAGCCGGGGGGAAAGTCATTACACGGCATTTGGCTTCCTGATTGACCAGAAAGCCAGCTCCAGGCTTCCTCATCATCAGGTGACAGAGGTTCCTGGTGACGAGGGAGCATGGAATCAGCTTCAGGCCAAAAAGGAAGCCTGTAATGACTCGCCGCCCGGATTCTGAATACCGGAAGTATCGGTATCAGGATAGGCATCAGGGGCGTTTGAGCGAGTACTCGTACTCATACTACTGAGTACTAGTATCTGTATCGGTGCATCCCTAACTGATACCATCCACGTCTATGGCTGTTGTCATTTTGGCTATAATTACAATTGCTTATTGCTGTGTATTATACAAAGATGAATAATGTGAAACCTCGGGCCAATACTCCAATAAAGTCAAGCAGCAGCTGACATCTGTGTGATCAGATATAAATAAAGTTAATAATAATAGCTGCACTGTGTAAATTGTACTACAAGGTATCAGGTACAATTGATACGAGCCATGAAATAATGTGATGCAATGTGAGAAGAGTAACAATAATAAAAACCACATGTGTTAGTATTGCTATATCATACACCTCAGTGCAAATATTATATTGCTACAATGGACATTTTTGTAGCAATATAATATTTGCACTAATGTGTATGATACAGCAATACTAACACGTGTTTTTTTCATTGTTACTCTTTTCACATTGTATCACATTGTTTTACGGCTAGTATCACTTATATCTGACACCTTGTAGTTTAATTTACATAGCGCAGCTTTAAGCGCTTGAGTCTATCTATCTATCTATCTATCTATCTATCTATCTATCTATCTATCTATCTATCTATCTATGTCTTAGTGGTTGCAAATGAAAACATTTAGTATGGAGGTTCATGCAGTGTAAAGACTCCATACGCAGAAGACAACTCCAATGATCATGAAAAGTATTTGAAAGTATATTAGGTCCCTGCAGGAAAAATGTTAATATGTAACAGCTGTGCACAGTCTGCACTACATGGAAAAAAGGCAGGCTATCTTAGAAATAAATGGAAAAGTAATATACTTGTTATGCTGTGCATTTGCCATACAGCATGACCTCCTTGCATCTAATGTATTATGAAGCTCACAGTGCATTGAGCTGTTGCTCACCCTATGTCGTCTTAAAATGTTCGAAATATATGGAACCTCAGGGAGTACATTGTTATATGATTACATCTGTGACTAATATTATTGGCTGCTGGCATGTATTACGCTGTAGAAATACAACATGTGAAAAGTATTGTGGTGAGCAAAGTTATATCAGATCAAGCTACCTAGGTTTTTTATATATAGTTTAATTTAAAGAGATTTCTATATTTTAACGAGTTTGCCAACTCTGCAATATTATGAATAAATAAAAACATTTGTAATACACATTTTATCAAAGTTTGCTCTTTCTCTGGGCATATCCATTGCCTGGATTTCTGGAAAGGACACACAAACCCTTGCCTAGGAGGCAAAAATACATATTATGTCACCACATTACTAAGGATGCACTTTTATAGTTTTTCCGGTATCAAGTATGCGCACCGATATTTTTTTTCGGTACGCACCAAAACCGGAAGTCCCATTAAGGAACCCGGGCAGCGTGTTATGATGGCTCAGGCTCATGGCTCATGGCTCAGCTTCATGATTAGATGGAAAGTCGTCTCCATGCTCCTTCATCACTTTCTGGCCATTCAGGAAGCCGGGGGGAAAGTCATTACACGGCATTTGGCTTCCTGATTGACCAGAAAGCCAGCTCCAGGCTTCCTCATCATCAGGTGACAGAGGTTCCTGGTGACGAGGGAGCATGGAATCAGCTTCAGGCCAAAAAGGAAGCCTGTAATGACTCGCCGCCCGGATTCTGAATACCGGAAGTATCGGTATCAGGATAGGCATCAGGGGCGTTTGAGCGAGTACTCGTACTCATACTACTGAGTACTAGTATCTGTATCGGTGCATCCCTAACTGATACCATCCACGTCTATGGCTGTTGTCATTTTGGCTATAATTACAATTGCTTATTGCTGTGTATTATACAAAGATGAATAATGTGAAACCTCGGGCCAATACTCCAATAAAGTCAAGCAGCAGCTGACATCTGTGTGATCAGATATAAATAAAGTTAATAATAATAGCTGCACTGTGTAAATTGTACTACAAGGTATCAGGTACAATTGATACGAGCCATGAAATAATGTGATGCAATGTGAGAAGAGTAACAATAATAAAAACCACATGTGTTAGTATTGCTATATCATACACCTCAGTGCAAATATTATATTGCTACAATGGACATTTTTGTAGCAATATAATATTTGCACTAATGTGTATGATACAGCAATACTAACACGTGTTTTTTTCATTGTTACTCTTTTCACATTGTATCACATTGTTTTACGGCTAGTATCACTTATATCTGACACCTTGTAGTTTAATTTACATAGCGCAGCTTTTATTATCAATTTTATATTATACAAAGATGTCCACGTAAACACTTTAGTCAGCAAAATGTGCACATTTTGGGGCTTTGTCTCACCAATTTAATCTGTTGGAATTGACTCATGAGTGACTTTATGGCAAATGCAGCTCTGTGTTCCAGGATTGAAAATGCATTTATGTGAAAAACAAAGAAGGGGAGGTCTAGGCATAGTAAACTTTTATGTTATGTTTCTGTGGGATTGTCTCAGCAAGCTACCTGGAACTTATCCCTCCCATTCGCTGGCATGTATTTATATATTTTTTTTCATAAAACAGGGTAAAGAGTCAATGAAATTGACCAATTGCAGCTGTTACATAATGTAAACAATGGTTGTGGGTTGCTGCTTTCTCTCCCTTTCCTCTCTCATCATAAGAGGAGAGGGAGAGGTCTCAACATCAACTGCCTTGCCAATCAAACCCCCTCTCTCATTAAGCCTCATCCCTCCCACCCACTCATGTTGAGTATTGTAGTTTTTTACCATTTCACGGGCGCACACAATTTTGAGGCTTGATGTGTTTGGTATCTAATTTTTCTAACCAAATGTAGCAGAATACATTTTGGCCTAAATGTATGAAGAAAATATATTCATTTGCAATGTTTCATAATATAACGTAAGAAAAACATTAATTTCTTTATATAGTAAACAATGAAAAACCCAGTGCCGATTAAATACCACCAGAATAAAGTTCTATGCTTCCCCAAAAAATGATATAAAATTAATTTCAGTAAGACGTTGCATGACTGGATAAATGTCAGCCAAAGTACCTCAGTGCTGAATACTGAAAAATGGCCTATACAGGAAGGGAGTTTAACACCCTGGTCTTCAAGTGGTTAATGACAGATTTAAAGATAGGTTTCATGTTGCTTAACTACATATCAATCTGCTATAGGATATTACCCTCAAGGTAAGAGTGCTTTCCAAGGGTGTGTGCAAAAACTTTTGATAAATTCTGGATGTTTTAATGTTTGTTTTTTTCTCTTTATTTGTTGTTTACTTTGTCTTCACTGAAATCTGAGCAATTTAAATGTTTACAGATTATATATTATCCCAACCCACCTAATACCTTTGCACTCTATGAAAAGGTATGCTTAACCTCTGTCAGAAGAAAGCTCACAGGTGTTGATGAGCTGGTATATGAACCTACAAAATATTAATAGAACGTTCCCTAATACTTTCTCTCTCTATTTTAGGGGATTGCTACTCTGTACAACTCATGTTTTGACATTGTATCAAAGTAAAGGCATTTTGATCTTGTATGGAAAGATTTTTAGGAATTGTTTAGGTGGACATACATTTATCAGTGTTTAATGCTGCACTGCAGTTTTCTGTATGCTCCCAATCTATCAAGCTATATTTGCAGTCTTATCAGTAGCAAATTGGACCATAGCTGGTTATCCTCACTAAAACCTCTATGTGACTTTAATGTCAATGAAATTTATAGCCTGTCTTACTGATGAAGGCATGCCAATATTGCATTTTACTTGAGACAGGTGGGTCTAGTTCAATGACTACCATGGACAAAAAAGATACCTTCTATCTAATTTAAAAATAAAATCTTACCCAATGTCTTGTTTTTTTACTTTAGTAGTTGATATGATTTGCTATTGTGTGCACTATATAATATGATATACCTAAAGTATAGGAGGGAAAAAAACATCAATAAACATATGCACTACATCTTGCAATACATAAACATTTCCCCAAGTTTTATCCCTTTAAAAAGATCCTGCAGGTACACAAAAATACCTGTTGATCTGCCAGAAATGCATTCAGCTCCGCATTCCAGTTGTGCATTTTTCTTTACTGAATGGTGTTAGCCATGTCCAGTTATCTTTTTTTCTAAACTACTCAAACCCTTCCACTCTCCTATCTCTATAGCATAGACACTAAGAGGGTTATTCACAGAGCTAGCCGAAGGATCAGCCGGAGCTCCGGCTGATCCTTCGGCTAGCTTCGGCCGCCGGAGCCCTTCAGTTCAGTAGAACCGAAGGGCTGTTGTACAGGCTATTCACTATAGCTCATACAGCTCCCGAAGCTGGCCGAGCGGCTCAGTTGAGCCGAAGTGAAACCCAAAGTGGGCCGAACGGCCAGCCGCTGGCCATCTAAAAGCCTTGCAACTGACAGCTGGGTGGAGCCAGCCGTGATCTCCAGTTGAGAGCAGGTTGTGACGTCACGGCCGGCTCTGCCCATTTGTTATTCATTGGCAATAGGAAACAGTTGGGCGGAGCTATCTGTCACTGCTAGCTCCGCCCAACTGTTTCTTTCTTTTTTTTTTCTTTTTTCAATAATCTTTTAATTTCTTCCTTTTTTAAAAATCTTTCATTTTTAATCATTTTGTATCATTTATTTACTTTGTAAACCTTTTTTTCTACTGTTTTTTCCCCAACTTTTTTCACAGTTTTTTATTCTGCTCGGTACCATGGAGGTACCGAGCAGAATAGCCGAGCCTAATGCCGCTCGGGGGCATTCGGCTATTCACTCACTGCTGTTCGGGCCCCTATGAGAATAGGCTGAACGGCAGCGAGTAGCCTGCCGGGGGTTCAACTAAGCCAATCAAGATGTTGGATCGACTGAGTCGAACTCCTTCTGCACTTCGTTCGGCCGAACCGAAGCCAGCCGAAAAGGAGCTGATGTACGGCTGATTTCAGCCGAGGTACGGCTGAAATCAGCCATACCAGCCTGAAGTGAATAGCCGAACAGCCCTTCGGTTCCACTGCCTTCAGCAGCTTTGTGAATAAACCTCTAAATATTCTGTAGTCCAAGATGAGAACTAGCAGGGATACTTGTACTCAATGAGTTAACACATTTTAAATATTGAATTTTCATGAGCAGCATATTTATAATACATACAATACATGCCATAATTTCATATTTCCAAGGGCTATTACTGATGCAGAAACGTATAGGATCAAAACAATTTTCTTGTGACTTTGTGTGTCTGCTATTTGCCATGTTTCATATACAAATCTCTCTCTTGTAAAGAAACATGATCAAATAAATAGTCAAGAGTAAAACCAACGTAGTATGTTTTATTTGGGTGAGAAAATTGCCAATCCTTTGCAATTGCAAAATGTTAGAAAAAATCAGTGAGTGGAGTCTGAAGTGCAAGTGCTTTAGATAAATTACAATTAGTACGTTTTTCACTTTTCTACTTAAATCGTTACAAAGTAGATTTAATTTACTAATCTACTTTTGAATTTGTTGTTAATTATAATATTACATTCCCTATGCATTAAATGTAATAAACTTTTGTGATACATTTAATAGTGCGAGATTCTATAGAAAGAGGAAATTCTGGCACAGTCTGAAAAAATATACATTACATTTCACTGTAAATGTGCAGACATCTTCTATTTAGCAAATGCTCCTTAATATAAGTGTCTGCCTACAAAAATAGACACTGGTTTAATTTTGATTGGTACGTCTAAGGGAAATGGATCACTTTTGCAGCACAATTAACACAAAAACCTTAATAAAATGTTCCTAATAGGAATTTAATTAGAAAGGGAGAATTGCATTGTTATGGCTAATTAGTACCAACATGCTGTCAATAACATTCTGCGATATGCTGAGACTTAATTAAAGATAATAAATAATAAGTCAACAGCCAATTTAGTAAATAATGGAGCACAGGTGAGTTTTGAGAAGTTAAGTTTATATGATTTTCTAAAGATGCAAATCAGAAATACTAAATCATGTAAAATAATGACTGGATGATTTATGCTGCCATTAACCAAAAGGAAATTTGGGCTTTGATTACACTTCTGTCTGTAGCCTCACATTACTTTTCACTTTACTTTTCAATAAAAAAACTATTGGCACATTTGTTCCTAATTGTAAAATTAGAAATCGCTCATGTCGATACGTGCATGTTAAAATCAAGTTGATCGGCCGAGCAGCGATTATCAAGTAAAAATGTCAGTCTCAGGTAACTAACATGTAACAAAAGAAAACCAAACCATATTTGCTTTTTCAAAAGAATTGTCTTAAATCCTGTATTTATTTCCTATTTTTAGGATTTAATTCATAAAAAAAATAAATGTATTTATAACCC
>NW_017306558.1:1353399-1354476 GCF_000935625.1 Nanorana parkeri
AAAAAAAACAATATGTTTTAATGCCCCCCCCCCCCCCCAAAAAAAAAAGAATAATTAGAGAATAACAAGCAGCCTATTATTTGAGTTATGCCATATAAGTATATAGATGGATATGATCTTGTTCAGGTCTTCAGCCTACAGGCTGGCAGACTTATCTTGACCAATTTTAACTTTTGGGTAGAGATAAGTAAATGTTTTCTGTAGTATTGCATAAAGTATAGTATGCAAAGACTAAATCAATAACATTTACCAAAACATACACAAAAAGATGGCAGCATTTTTCGACACAATTGTTGGCACAAATAACTTTACAGGCATGTGTGTAGTGTGTTGACACATATTTGTTTACGCACTTTATAAGTTGCATTAAGGCAGCCCTTTGCCATGCATTGCTCTGCAATTTACATGCATTGTTGTTTGTTGCAGTACCTTGCCTTAGTACATCAGTGTGTCATTCACAATGTGAAAGTGTAAATGGGTCCTAACAGTATGTGCTATGCATTTATCACACCCCAAAACTTATATAGCTGACAATGTTATAGTTATTTCCTGACCCTTTGGTTTCAGAGCTTATCAA
This sequence comes from Nanorana parkeri, assembly GCF_000935625.1. Classification (NCBI taxonomy): domain Eukaryota; kingdom Metazoa; phylum Chordata; class Amphibia; order Anura; family Dicroglossidae; genus Nanorana; species Nanorana parkeri. The sequence continues at coordinate 1,353,977 of NW_017306558.1, forward strand.
ATGCCCCATGTGTTTCTCAAATGTTTTTGACAAGCTTTTTGATACCTGCCAGCAGCTAACTATGTTAACAATGGACTTCAGAGTCATACAAAAACAAAATCAAAAGGTTTGCAAACCCTTTCCAGACTTTTACAGATGTTGAGAAATTTTTGGGAAGTGTTTGAGAAGAGTTTAGGAAGCATTCCCATTGACATTTATTACAGGTGTGGGGAAGCTTTCACAGTCTTCAACACTTGCAGAACTACATAAGCAATGTCCAGATCAAGCACAGCATCGTGAAGCAAGATAGACTTTTGTTTCAAACACAAATGTGTGCAAACACATTTGAAACTCTATGCAAAGCATTTTGGAAGGGCTTTAAATCCTTCTCATATTTTTACCAAATGCCTGATATCAGAGGGGGCATCTCTAGACATCTTGCCGCCGGGGATGGGCTTGTGATGTGCGTTTTGGGATTAGTTACTCTTGGTGCACGTTCTGGGAGGGGGGGGGGGACTGTT
>NW_017306558.1:1354601-1365171 GCF_000935625.1 Nanorana parkeri
AGGGGGGGGGGTCTGTTGCCGGTGGCTCATGACAGACATACTGGGTTCTAGGGTGGTGAGATGGGGCAGTTTGTGGTGCATAGCATCCCACCCAGCTCACTGAGGTCACCGGTTACCAGGAGCTGAGCAGGATGCCAGTGAGAGGGCAACCAGTGACATCAACGAGCTGGCCGGGAGGCCTCCCAGAGCATCACAGGTTGCTAAGAGCTCTCAGCAACCTGGGAGCTCTGGCCAGAAAGGGGGCAGCAGGTGTGCCCCACGTGACCCAATGAGATGCCTCCTGAGGCAAGCGTCTCAGGCTGACTCAATATAGGGATGCACTGCCTGTTATCAATACCAGTAAGAAGGAACCCATACTCTCAGGATAACCTCTAAACTTAACTTTTCACCTCAACCTAACTTCCAAGAGTAGCACTAAACTTCAGGCAAGATGTATGGTAATTAATAGAATTTCAGAGCAATTAATACTATCACTAAGATACTAATGCATAGGCATGTAAGACAGCAAAAAATGTTGTTCCTTTCAGATTTTTCATTATTTAGTTTTTCGGGATATGGGTCTAAAAGTCAATTTGTTTTGGGACTCAGACGAATCCAACATTTTTGTTAAAGGAGAACTATGGGGTCAGTGTTTTTCCCCATAGTTCTCCTTTAATTTCGGATGAGTTAAATGATATTTACAAACAAATTTTAGTTGCAGCAAAGTGACAATAGAAAAAAAGTTTTCTTTTTAACTCTTGACAGTCCACATAAACAATAAAAATACCAGCGTGCAGCTCTCCCCAAATTCATACCAGACCCTTTAGGTCTGGTAGGAATTTTAGGGGGGACCCGACGCTTTTTTTTGGCATTGGTGTCCCCCTAAAATTCATATCAGACCTTGTTATTATGACAGTTATGCTCCCGAATGTCAACAAAGACCATCGTCTATCGTGATTGACGTGGATCTACAGCTATTCTTTTTTTTCACATAAAATACTTTTTTTGTTTAAAGTTTGACAACACAAATTTATTACGCATTAAACTCTGAGAAAATGTTGGATGCATACAAAATTTTCCTTACCAAAAATTCGGATGCATTCAGAATAGTTTTTTTTTTCATTCGAAAATTTGGATCCATTCGAATGTCCAAATATGCAGAAATTCGTCCGAATTTCAATTTGGAATGAAATGAACTGCACATGTCTACTAATGCATAAAATTTTTTATAACTGCAAAATTGCCATGCAATAAATGCTGTGGCACCCATTGTGCTGATATCTGTGTGCCAAAATGAGATGCCCTGAGCTTAAGAAATGCTTTGCTCTTATTGTCAGCGGTTCTTTGTCTGCAGAATTGTAGACATAACAGATATAACCTTCAGGACTGACAGTCTTCATTTTCTTAGTAAACATTTATTTTGAGGTTACTAAGCTCTGTTTTTTTTGGGGAATAAAAGTGCAAATACAAATGGTTAGATTTCAGAGGAATGATCCTCCATCTGCCAGACTGAAAAATCTTGTGACTATTACATACTATACTAGACAATGATAGCAGCAAAATGCGAACGTCTTTTAAATTTTTTTACTACCATCCATTTTAAACATTTCCAAAAATCTAAGTAAATGTTAAGTGCAAATTGAGAAATAATGCAGTGTCTCTCATCTAAAGAAAAATCTGTCAGAACAATGGCAAAGGAATAGCAAAATAATTAGTATGCGCTCAGTGACTACATTGTGGAATTAAGTGTTTTTGCATACCAAGCATGTAGATTACCCAAAACAAAAATCACAGCATGCATTCTGATTGAGGCTACATACAGAATACCTAAAATATAACTAATTCTGAAAACTGGAGATGGGGTTACTGTGTTGAGCTTTGATTAAGTGTATATAAAGTATTTCTTGTCTTCCAATTTATCTTGGCTGACAGCTAAACGCTGATCTTCCTGAGTGCTCACCAGGCCTCTGATAAGTAACATAGGTAAATGTGCCCCTTTCTTTCAGTTTCATGGGCACATTTTAGGGTTATTGATGGAATCATCCTGCCAGATGGGTGTTAAAAAACCCATCACTGGCTTCACTGGGTTTATTGGGTAGCTAAATATGTAGGTGTTAGGAAAATTCTGCTCAAAATCACACTCCTAAGGCCGGCTGGATCCAGACCTATGCAGGGCGGTGCATGTCAACATACATTATTTCATTCGTTAACATGTGTAGCTGTGAGACAGTCTATTTATTTTGAATAGGCTGCTAATACAACACAACAGACCTTTTAATGCACCTACACCATTTTGCTCTTTTAATCACATGTCAAAACGGATGGTTCAAATATGAACAATGCAGTGTGCTGAAAAGGCAGGTCCATTGCGGTAAGCTGGTTATGTGCGTTCAGGTAACATTTAGAGTGAACCACCAGTTGAACCATCTGTAGACTGTAGAGCACTGTTTTGGGACAAATGCTGCAGATCTGAGAAAATATGCATTGTGGTATGTTGGCATCGCATTCAATATAAATGGTATGCCTTAATGCAATGCATATTACTACATAAAATACTGCAACGTAATATATGCATGGTAATGTACCAATGTATTCTGCACCAGTTTGGATAGGCCCTCAATTTGTTATGATGAATAACTGGACCAAAGGGTGTTTTTTTATAGTTGTCTGGAATGTTTCTATAATGTTAATTTATTAAAAAAATGTATACATGCATGTCATAATTTTCACATTGAATCAGGATTTTTAATATTCAGTCATATTGAGCTATGGTCTTTTGTGGCTGGTGCAGTGGCATATTAAACCCCTATTAGCAGGGTATATAGGATGTAACATTGAGACTAGGTGGGAGAGAGACCTTTCTACTACACATAATTATGAGGGTGCTTCTAAAATCTCATTACTGCAACTCTGCCCTGTGTGACCAGAGACTGTTTTCAACTGTTTTCAACTGTTAGAGTTGGGTTGAGAAGCCTTATGCAGGGTTCACACCTAGGTGTATCGAATATGCGTGTTTGTCGCGCGTTTCGTGCCGCACGTTCTTACCGTGATTCGCTACCTGGCTGTATTCCAATGGATACATGCGGCAAATACGCCCCAAAGAAGCTCCTGTACTTCTTTGGGCGTAGGGCGTTTTGCAGCGCGTTCCTACACGCTGTAAAACGCCCAGGTGGGAACCATGCCCATAGGCAATCATTGGTTTTCACATGTTGAGCGTTTTACAGAGCGTAGGAACGCGCTGCAGAACGGCCAGGTGTGAATAAGGCCTCATGCACACTGGCATATAATTTTACATAGAATCTTACAAGATCTCATGTATAATCTTGTACATACACTGTACTGTACTAACGTTTGTGATAATATTTACCTGCGTATAGCGTACAGTTCAAATTGTGCCTATTGGTTGCAAGGATTCTAGGTGGCCACTGGCATCCTTTGTTGTTAGGATACAGGCGACTCTTGCAGAGCCAACTAACATCCTATGTTGCTAGGACACAGGCAACTCTTGTGCTCCAATAGAGTACATTTATGCTTACAAGTATACAGTGTAAAATACAGTCCATGCACTAGACCATAGATGCAGATTTTTATTTTTACACAGCTGAACCCTGTTTCAGAAAATTGAGCTTTTCTCAGCTGTGTGCATGGGCCCATAGAATACAATACTGTTATGTTCAGATCTGCATAAATTATGGATCTGAATGCAGAGTACTGTATGCCCATGTGCATGAGCCTTCAAAGTCATTATTTCAATAACACACAAAGAATGCAGTTACAGAGGCCAAAACTGAGGCTACCTTTTGTTTCATGTAAGATGGAGCTATTGTTTGCTAAATTTTTTCACATAGACCTTCAATGTAATAGACTTCATTCCAACTGAACATTTGCTGAAACATTTCTGCAGGGCACTGTAATTTGTAGAATTCCTCTGAACTTTAAGCCAGCCATCCTGTCATTTTGAATGAGGAAATGCAATGAAGTTAAACGATTATGAGATAGTGGGAAATGTCAGGCGCTGTAAAGTATAATATGGTCATTTAGTCTTTAATCCTGGGTCACTGTGAGATTATACATACAACACACAGCAAAAAGTACAATATAGTGTGTGTGTATACATCAACTCATGGCCCATTGCTCACAACACAAATGTATCATCTTGTTAAACTGCTCTCTGTGTCTGCCAAAATCTTGTGCCTTTGCCAGTGAATCATAGGGGCATGACAGGGAGCACTGCCATTCATTGTGAGAAGATGGGGCAGCTTATCTATTTGCAGTTTGGAGTATGCCAAGTGTCATGCATCCTGGTAGCTACATCAATGTAAGTGCTCAAAAATTGAAGAATGTTTTAAAATGATCTGCTACATTTCAAAAGCTAGATCATAAACCTAACACTAATTTTAATTTGTGCAGATTCATTATCTAGTGAAGCTGTAGTTATCACTTAGTAGATCTGTACCACACATATAAATCTGTGGGTCCTTGGGAAACCGAAGGAATATGAGTCAGTTAAAAAGAGCAAGTGAGACAATGGGGTTGATTTACTAACCTTATAAACACGCCACAAACAAGTATACACCTCTGTAGTGTGTTCCCTCCCAGCATGATCTATTGGTGGAATCTAGACACCTCTGTAGTGTGTACACACCCAGCAGGTGTATTGTGCAAAGCCCTGCATGAATTGCAAGGTGATGTTGTGTAAATTAGCTCTACATTGTGTTGCTTGCGTTGATGAATGCAGGAATGTAAATGCATGAGCTAACCATTTTTGTCTAAACTGTGAAGCAGCATTATATATGCATCATGTGCATGATTTTTCCATATATGGCATTAGTGGAAATATGCTTTTAGAGACTTTTTGGTTGATAAATAAGTTTTGCTGTGTAAAAATCACACGCACCTAGTGCGTGTGTGTGTCTAGGTTAGTAAATCACCCCCAATGACTATGTGATATGTGGTCTGGAAGGATCAGAGAAATTTAAAATAATTGTGATAAATGCCATTTATGCAGTTTAAAGAGGAATTTCACCGTTATCCCAAAAATGACAACAAAGGGACCTTTAGAAATGTTTAATAGTGGCAATCTCCTCACAATACTTATAAATAATTGCAGGATTTTTATTCTTTGTGTACCTTAACTTTCTCTACATCTCCATTGTTCTCACAGTGCCCATTTTAACTAAGGTTATATGACGCCATCTCCCTTTACGTACTGGAACTCCAGGTCTGCCTCCTGGAACACGTGACTTTTGCAGTTTACAGATTTCCCAGGAAGACATTAGTGATGTAGCATTCCCAGGATAAATCTGTGAGGCCAGGGCTACATCAGCAGTGCCTCACTCAACCAAGAAGTGGAAAAACAGTAATTGTTAGTAAAAACAAAATATGTTTTGTTCAACTCATAAATGTGAAATGATTTCATATCAAAGCTGCATGTTAATGGGATTTTTAGTGAAAGGGGGTGAAGGTCCACTTTAAGACTTAAAGTTAACCTTTGTTTTGCCTGTGGCAAAGCAATAGATTCAATTAACTTCACCCTCCTCTCAGCAGCACATACGCATCTTCCCTTTGAACTACTTAGAACTAAAGGTGGTCATACACTTTACAAACCTCGCAAGACTTTTGTCTTGCGAGGGTTGTAAAGTACTTAAAAAAACGTACAATCTGCCCATCTTGGACAGGCAGATCGTACTTGCGATCTGCAATGAGGGGCGGGCTTCCGATGACTGCAAACGGGCAGTGTGCGCGTGCGCACACCGGCCCGTTCGGCAGTTGTCGAACAAGCAGGCCACTAACTCGCCGAGAATCGTACGATTCCCGGCGGATTTTCCAGCCTGCTTGTTCGTCGGAAGACGTGCGACCGTACAGTAGAAACGGTTGCATGCCTTCCATACACTGCACAGTTATCGTACGATCGCGGGATTTCCCGCGATTCTCGTACGAGAATCGTGCAGTGTATGGGCACCTTTACATGGGCTCAGAATTCTGACGTGACAATTCTGAGCCAAGCTCCAGCGTTATCATGTGGTAGAAAAGGGATTGTGTCACATGCTCCAACATTCCTGGAAGTTCAGGGTATTTTTCCCCATGGCTAAACAAAGTGGTGAGGGAATAAGGGGATAGGCAGAGGATAAATTAAGCACAGGGAAAGTGCAGGTTCACTTTAAAGGAAAACTATAATGGATTTGGGTCAATTTTTTGTAAATAGAGGTATATCTAAACTGAATGATATTTAATATGCTAAAGTACTGTTTATATCTAACAATTACCTCTTAAAAAAAATAAAATACTTGTTTTCACCTTTTTATCCTTTGTTGCATCTCATTGCTGCTGATCTCATGCAGCCTCTTTACATACTGAGGAAATCGCTTACTATGGATGCCGCTCCTTCGTGTTTTAAAATCTTAGCTTCCTGCAGAATCAGCTGGTCCCCTAAGAACTGGCCCTGTTTTCACTTGCAGTGTACACACCCTTATGTGTACTGGTAAGCTGTGTGTGTCTCCACAAACATATAGACACAACAAAGCAAGCCAGTCATCTTCCACATGCTCCCCTCTCCTCTTCCCTTCTCCAAGCTTGTAGATGTATGGTTGCTGGAAAAAAATGAAAAGAAATCATTTTTGCTACAACTTTTTTTTTTTTTTTAGCTCATGCTATAATAAATAATGATGATTTATGGAAAATTGACCAGTTAAATTGTCACCTATGTTACTATTTAATAATTAATTTATTATTAAAAAGGACCAATAAATCTAAATTGCACACAGTGATATCAAAGAGGATGGTTTGGTAGGTGTTTTTGATTTGGTATTGTGATTGTGATTGTTAGATAAAACATTGTACTCTATGTTTGTCAAGAACTGAGTCTAGGAGAGCACAAAATACATTTTTTTGCTACTAATTAATGAAAAAGACATACTGCACACTTGGGAAAATTGCCCTAAAGTGAGTCCATCTATTAAGCTGTCCGTAAAAGTGTCACTCAGCTTTAGCAAAGTATAATCTAAAAGTGTATGCACTCTCTCATTTAAAATGAATATTACATTGATCCCTTGGCATACAAAGAGTTTACAGACAGTCACATAAGATCTTCTGCGCCAATAGCAACCGGAGATACTACTTGACCCACGATATTATCACCAACCACTTCACCAGGGATGGCAGCCCTCCACTAGGAGGGCGGGACCTCCTCCACAGACCATGTAAAAAACAAAAAAGAAGAAAAAGAGATGCCTTTCTTTCGTGTAATATTGCACAATAAAGGTATATTTTTATTGTATAAAAACATCCATATAGTCACAAAAATACATACATTTAAGTGCATCAATAGACCACATCAGTAAACTTTCCCATTATGGAAGCCAAAAGGAAACACGGACAGAAAACCAAAAGGAACCTGTCTGTCCCTCCAATGAACACTGGAGGAATGGAGAATGGCGCTGGAGCTGGTAATCGCTGTGGGGAGTGGTGACTGACAGTCACCAATCTCTGAAGAAAGAAGCTGTGAGCTGAGCAATTAGCTGTTTGTAATCTCTCAGTTCTTGAATAATAGAGTCGGCGTGTGACACTGAGGCTGTCACACACCGGCTCTATTATTGGGAAGAGTGTATTTTACTTCCCCAATAGTTCTCCTTTAAGACCTTAAGACCTCCTTTATGAAAATGGAGGTTGTTAGTACAATGTGTATCTGACTACATATCGATTTTGTGACTTCAATTAGGCATTACAGCAAACACTTGCAAGAGGCAGTGAAGAAGTATGGAATACTGACAAAAGTTAAGTGACCCGGTGAAAGGGTCACTTATAAAGAGAAAGGCCACCCTGTAAAGAAGATAATCAAAACTTACATTTCCAGCTGTCTGTATCTTGAAACTCCACCGCTTGACTGCTCCCCAGCTACTGCAGGTGTCAGGATCCAGAGCACCTCCAGGTGGCAGCCTGGAGACACCTGCAGGCGAGCACAGGAACTGCAGGAACTGGCTCCAGCGCCACCTGGAGGTGCTCTGGATCCTGACAGCAGGTATTCAACCCTTAGATACCTGCCTACCCTGCCACACACAGTGGATACTTCCTCTGGCTCATACTTCCTGTAGTCATGTAGGGCAGAGGCTGCCCTTTTTATACAGTGACAGGGTCACTTTAAGTAATAAATAGTAGTTGCGAATTGTAATGTTTAAAGGTTCCCTTCTCCTCCGCTCTGTTCTACTCAACCCATTCATAAAGTTCAATAGCTGCAGATTTGTAAATACACAGCACATTTTATGTTTTTAACCTTATACCTACTTCACATAACTGCACCATGTTTAGCAATGTGCTATAATAGCACCAAAGGGAGAAATTAGTATGAGCAAATATCAATGTAATCAAATGTGAGACTCCAGAATGGAGGGAACATCTGTGCATTTATAACTGGAATATTTGTGCCCTAGCACCTGTTGCTCCACATGCTTCATAAAGATCAGCTTTCAAAAAATATTCTTCAGATTTAGCATTTTCATGAATAACAAAATGCTGTTTGTCCGCCATTGGCATTTCATATTTGGATGCAGCAGATAACATGGTATACTAAATATATCTAAACAGAAATTTGTTTCCCGTTACAGTGGGCATAGTCCGTGCAATCAGCCCAGGGACTGTTTTTTAGTTAGGGGTATTTAATACAGTGAATTTAGCAGCACATAGCATTCAGTTAGCAATCAGATTTCATTGTGCTTACTGCTCTAAATTGAAGAAAGATTAGATCTGATTTATTGCTATGTGTTTTTCACTGTGTGTTTTTCACCATGTTATTGTTTTTCTTAGTTAAATCTACCTATGCCTTGGCTGGAGAGGAGCTAGGCAAGATTGTGGAAAGGGAGAAGATCCAAGAAAGGGAAAGGGAGAAGAAGAACATGAAGAATGTTTGGCATAAAATAACCACAGTTAAAAAAAAAACATTAACCTGGTAAAAGCCAAGGCCGAATGCAAAGCAATGTTAGAAGCAATGTTCCGGACTTGAAGTTTACCAAACACTGCAAATAGCCACGGTAGTGGTAATGGTAAACAGTAAAGCATAATACCCAGTCCTCCCTGCAGTGTCCTTTATGTTTTTTGGGAAGAATGATGTTTGTGGTAATCTCCTGTTTTTATTGCACTTAAGTTCTTCAACTGACACTGAAAAATTGAAACAAAAGATGAGAGGTTCTATCATATTAAGCTGTGCAAATTTACTTAAGATGCCAGATAGCAAACATAGCCAAGGTGGTAACTAACACAATAAAAAATGGAAAAGCGCACTACGTAGAGTGACCATTAATAGAGATATGGGCACCTGAGGGTTAAAAGACTGTGTGCAAGCTCTATGGACAACAGGGTGAGGAGCCCTGTATGGAGCAACAATAAGCAGATATATTGAGAGCGCTACTACTGTTTAGAAATTGATTACAAATTCACTCACATTTTTGGATATCACTAAGTCTTCAGGGAGAAATCCTCTGTAATCACTGTGCAAAACGTAGTGTTGGCCAGGATACAGGGTGAGACCAAGTTTGGCAATGTAGTCGGGTGTTGGGAGCTGTGCGGACTCAGCTGGCCAGGCTGAGCCGCAACGGCAGTGTGAAGTGTATGCTGAATGGATGTCGGCGGCCAAAGGTTCGCGTTGAACTGCCGCGGTGGGAGCCGTCTCTATGGGTAGTGCTTTGTAGGATCGATGGCTATGCGTTTCGAGTTAGAGAACCTCGTATCCAGGCTTGGCAAAGAGGCATTGGCCTCAAAACGCATAGCTATCGAAGCTCGGCCAGCTTCGGCTTTCAGCGCGGCTCAGCCGAGCCGAGGCATATGCGTTCAGCTTGACTGAGCCGCTCGGCCAAGTTCGGGAGCTGTACAGGCTATAGTGAATAGCCCGTACAGCAGCCCTTTGGTTCTACTGAACCGAAGGGGTCCTGGGGCCGAAGCTAGCCGACGGATCGGCCGAAGCTACGGCTAGATCCTTCGGCTGCTTAGTGAATAGACCCCTTAGTGATATCCAAAAATTTGAGTGAATTTTTAATCAATTTCTAAACAGTAGTAGCGCTCTCAATATATCTGCTTATTATAGCCAAGGTGGTGGTACACATGGATCCTGACAAGGGACAGGACCTGTGCTCAGTCAGAAATGCTCAATTTATGGTTGTGCCCAGGGGCGTATCTGCCGCGAGGCAAACAAGGCATTTGCCTGGAGCGGCAGATTCGCTGAGGGCGGCGATGCTGCCTTGCCTAGAGCAAAGCTGCATATCCCCCCCCCCGGACTGACCCGACGATTCCCGTAGATGGCATCACCCACCTCTGTATAGTGCGCTCTCGCCCCCAGCGCCAGCACCACGACACAGAGCAGCAGCCGGTATCTAGCACACAGCGCCGCTGCTGCTTGTGGGCCGTCACGTGACGCAGAAGTCTACTATACAGAGGTGGGTGATGCATCGGCCGGTTAGCCCGGGGGGGGAGGGCGGCGTTGCTGCCTTGCCTAGGGCAGCAGCAAAGGTAAATACACCGCTGCACCCCCTCCCACATGCACACAACAATACATTGCTTGGGGCATTGGCTACCTATAGGGCTGCAACTAATGATTATTTTCATA
>NW_017306558.1:1365830-1380323 GCF_000935625.1 Nanorana parkeri
GGGACGGGGGGGGGGGGCGGGGGGGGGGGGGGGAGGGCGGCATTGCTGCCTTGCCTAGGGCAGCAGCAAAGGTAAATACACCGCTGGTTGTGCCTGGATGTCATGTTTTACCAGTGCCCATATGACATACTGCCATGGCTGTGCTTGGATAGCAACAGCTGCAGGTAGCCTGGAGCTGTTAAAAGGTATGGCACAACTTATTTCAGATCAGATTATGTTATAGATAACAAGGGGGTATCTATTGTAAGACTGTACTTTGTGGCCTACCAATAAACTAACTGGCACCCATACACACAAAATGTTGGAGTCACCATACTCTTTTCCTGCTATTCACCACCCCCCTGCACCTCATATTGGATTCTCCCTGGATGAAGAAAAAGGCCACACAGTAAATGTCTTTAGAAAGGGGTTGCAGATTATTATTATTATTATTCAGGATTTATATAGCTCCAACAGTTTGTGCAGCACTTTACAAAATTGAGGGAGACAATACAATTAACACTACAATTTCAGTACAGGAGGCATGAGGGCCTCGCTCATGAGAGCTTACAATCTAGAAGGAGGATATAGGATGTAAAGGGGAGTGAGAACAACTAGGCCTCTTACTCTTCCAGTGGACATAAAAGCAGTGTATGTATAGCCAACATGTCTTATTTAATTTTGGATAGGGTATAAGAGGGCTAAAACCACTGCTAAGTGTTTACTACCATCTGTGTCCCCACTGGGAAGATTTACACTCTGTTTGTTCTGGTGGCTATTTTTTTTGTATAATAACTTTTGTTAGAATTTTTCATATGAAGTAAACATACATAAATACGTAATACAAAATGGTATATAAAACAGTCTATAAGAACTGCAAACAAATGGAGACCAAAGGCAGCAGGAGCAGCATCACAATATTTGTAAGCTACTCCATCTGTGCTTAGCCAACAGTCCGTACATTCAAATAAGGAGTAGTTTTATATGCGAGAGTAAACTAGCCCATATTTTTTAAAAGCGATCTCTCTGATTAGTAGAACATTAAGTTACTTCCTCTAGTTGACAAATTTAGTCAATTTTAGCAAACCATTTCACTAAGTAGGGTGGAGATCTCTCCTTTGAGCTGGAATAAGAGATTGGATACATTTAACAGGTCTGGTGTGATGGATCCCTTATATTTGCCAATTGGCTCATCTGCACAGTGAAACAATAATGCACAGGGATTAGAGAATATTGGAGAGTCCTGGATAGATGTTATCACTGCTATAACCTTAGTCCAAAAATTGTTGAAAACTGGACAGTGCCACCATATTTGTACATGATTAGGGGAGATAGATGTACATGTATCCACCGAGTGTAGGCGTTGAGGGGTATAATACCAGTGGCTCAGGAGTTTGTAATTCATCTCAATGAGATGAGTTGACCTCGAGAAAGCATGGGACAGATTCAATATTTGAATTTTCTGATCCTCCATCAGTGAAGAGCCTAAATCTCGTTCCCAGTTAATCAGGTAGGATGGTAAATGAGGGGCTGTTAGGTGGGAGAACGCAGCATATATAGAGGAGATGTATTTGGTGGGAGCCGATTCTGAGGACAGAAGCTATGGAATTAAGATCGGGCTGGGATTGCAGGGATCCAGGAAGGGCAGCGAGAAAGTGTGACAGCTACCAGTATCTCCATCTATCCAAGAAGGTAGGATTAGCAGATTGACGTAGAGTCAACAATGGTTTAAAACATGGTGTAGTAACAACAAATTACCATCAGGAGACCATGAGCGATAACCAGAATCCAGAAGACCAGGGAAGAAATATCCATGGCCCAGTAGGGGCATGAGGGGGGAATTATATTTCCAATTCAATTTAGTATGGAGAGCATCCCAAATTGTCAAGGTAGTAAGGGATAAAGGGTGAGTGGTTCTGGATAATGGCCTATAACATCAAGGAATCCAACATGCTATGTTCAGATCAAACTGACCCAGGGCACATTTTAACTGTACCCAAAGTTTCATGTCTTGAGCAAAATGCCAATCTAGAAGTCTCACCAGAGATGCAGCTTGGTAGTAAGGTTGAAAATCAGGGAGGGAAAACCTGCCATGAGATTTGATTCTTTTCAGGATACCACAGGAAATCTTTGCCCTGCGTCCCCGACATATGAATCTACAGACCATTCAGTGTAGTATAGCAAAGAAATTGGAGGGGGTCTCCGTGGGTATCATTTGGAATAAGAAAAGAGATCTTGGCGATAACTTCATTTTAATAACATTTATTCTGCCCAACCAAGAATGATATAAAGAGGGCCGTCTATGTAAATCAGCACAAACAGTGTTCAACATATAGTTGTATCTAAATTAATCGTGTAATTTGGGGGTAATGAAGATGCCTAAATATTTTAGTTTGCGAGGCTGCCATGAAAAAGGAAAATTTGGTTTTAAGGCCTGAGCTTCCCCCGCTGGTACTGTAAGATTAAAAATGTCAGGTTTTGAGAAGTTAATTTTAAAATTTTAGACAAGGTTATAATCTCATAAGGCCATAAGAAGGTTAGGAAGGGAAATATGAGGTTTTTTATGTGGAATAATAATATGTCATCAGCATAAGCTGCGTATTTATGTTCCCCTGTGTCCAATTCGAACTCCATGGATATCCTGGTTGTTGGTGACAATGGACAGAAAAGGCTCCTAAGAAATGGCAAACCACAGGGGGGGAAAAAAGAAGAAAAGGTAGCGTGGGAGACAACATGTAACAAAAACAGCAGTATCAAATTATTGACAGAAGGTGGTTAGAACATCAACAACAAAAGTAGGCAACAATGCAGCATAGAGCATCGACAGCAGGAATACAACCCTAAGAGAGAAGCAAGCTGGGGGTGCGTGGAAATGCAGCAGCTATAGTGTCACAGTATAAAAACATAGCATAACTATAGCCAACCATGGCAGGTAGCCAAAAAAAACACAGTCCAATAGGTAATATCAGAGAAAAAACTGATGCCGATAGAAAAATAAAACAGTGAAACATAGATAAAGAACTAGAGTCAGGATTCGAGGGAAATCCCTAGCAGTATGTGATTTCAGAAGATCGAAGACGATCCAGCAAGGGTTGTAGGGCACGGCTTCTTTCCCAGTCTCCCTGGCGAGGTCTCGGAATATTTGTAACTTCACACCATTGAAGTCCACTGATTTCATGCCCCGTAAGTTCCGAGCCACTTCTTCTTTTTCTTTAAAGTAGTGGAAACTATAAATGACAACCCGTGGGGTCTTATCAGAGAGGTTTCGTGGGCAAAGCGCAAGGGTAAGGTAGCTGGGTGGCCCAATATGGTATTAAAAGTGCCCCATAGAGAGTTCTGGGGATCAGGGTCTTCAACTTTATACAGGGGTGAGCGGTGGGTAAAAGCCATGCAATGTTGGGATTCTTGTAATTCCCCAAGTGCTCTCTCGTGGACATCTAGGCAGGATTCTGAGTCTTCAATCCTGTATAAGAGGTGGGAGAGATCCGTTCAAACATTGCAGAGATCTTGCTTAGGGGAAGTCTCTAATGTCTGAAACATGTGAGCTAGGTTGGATTTGGTCGGAAGGTCTCTCATCACTTCGGAAACTTCTAGCTCAGCGGGTGGGTGATGAAGCAGCGAGGTATCTAAATCACAAGAAGATCCCGGGGAATCAGGAGTCGGGAAGCAAAGCTGCGAGGAGCTGTTCTCAGTTGGCTCGGGGAAAGAAGGCCGCGTGGTAGGCCACAAAGCGGCAACCAAGGACAGACCCGTGTTGGAGGTAAGATAAGGCTTAACAGGTCCGGAGGCTGGAGTTTTTGACCCATCTGCTTGGTGACTTTTTTCCCCAAGACAGAAACTCGTGTGGAGGCGAGTGAGAAGAAGAAATCGGCAGTTTTCTGCAGTTTTCCTTGGGCTGTTCCAGGAGCTCTGCTCGGTGACATGTGTAGGCCACGCCCTGTGGTGGCCTTTTTTTTACTGAGACAAAAGGTGGGGGAAATTTTACAGTTGAGATGAAATGGGGTGAGGTGAAAAAAAATCCTAAAATGGGGACATATGTTCTGGTGACAACTGCCTTAGAGGGAAGTTCCCCTCACTTTGTAAAAAAAATCCTTTCACTTCCTATTGTGTCTCTGTGATTTTATCCTTTCCCGCTCTATATAAAACAAAATTAAACTACATTTGGCTAGACATACACTTTAACAGCAGCTAGGCATCTTATCTCAGGCAAACTGTCCCCTGATCCTCACTTACACAGTTCTTTTATGGCAGAGTAATGTTGAATTGAAGAAGATACACACAGAGGTTGCTTTTTTGGCAAGTTTGCTCTTTGCTAAAGTTAAGAGTGTTTCTTTCAGAAAATTGTGTTTAGGTTCAGCATAGTTAACTATGGAATTACACATACTTATGACACATACTTCATATGTTTATCAGGGGAATGTTGTAGATATACTGTATGTCTGTGCTTGTCAATTGCATGTGATCATTTTTTTAGCCTTGCGTTTCATTGTAATTAATGTAGAATTAAACACTAATTTTTTTTGCAAATATCTACTACTTTTTTTATTTAAAAAAAATAAAAAAAGTCACCAAACAGGTTATTACTTACCTCTGTCTCCGCCACTTGCTCCCGTCTGAAGATTCTCGAGCAGCCGTGAAGGATCATAGGGCAGGCACGTGCGCAGTAGATATTTTCTGCTGGGAAAAAAGAAGAGGCACAGTGTAAGTCAATGCACACAGCCGAGAGCATGCCCGCGGACAGACACCGCGGGACACAGAAGACACAGCAGTCAGCTCTGGATCAGCAGACAGCACCAGCGCTGGAGGGACTCCTGAAAACTACTGGAAAGCAGAAGATGATCGGATCAAGAGGCATAATTTAAGGTAAGTCCTTAAAGCAGCATGGCAGGGGGGTGATTGTGACTTCAATGTCACTTTAAATATTTGTACAATAAAATATGCTATGCTTATATAAAGAGGGCATGCCCAGATGCCATTCTGGGCTATTGTGTTTGGATAAGCTCAAGTACAAATGCTCTGTGCAGTTTTTGCTTCTACGCCGATTACTGATGTTATAATAATTTTTATTATTATTATTACTGCTGTTTTTTTAGAAGTAGTAAAATCTCTTGTTTACACACCTGAGCCAATAAACTACAACCCATTGTAAACAGCAACTCCAGAAACATATCTAAACTCATGGGCTTATTTTACCTGTTAAAAGATTTGCAAACTAATAAACAACCTATGTGATCTACCTTGGGTTGAATTTCTATCTTTCACAGAAATGTTTTTTCTGTTTACTCTGACTTTAGTATATTTTGGGAGACAGAAGATGAATGAGTTTTTACTGATGATGGTGAAAAAATATATGGCAGTTAACTATAAAGTGAAATTATTTTTGCCTCTGCCACCCATAGGTACAGGCCTACCATGCCTTCTGGTAAAATCCAGGCCTGGGTCTTTTCACTCTTGTTATGCTCATTAGTTGCTCCTTCGAGTCTGCCATTCCAAAGATTATTAGCACTTGCTTTCTCACCTAGGTACATCCCTGTACTGCACTTTAGCATACAATACAGGTGTTGTATGGCAGGTATTATCGCTCTCACTCTCTCATACTGGTCACTGGAAGTTCAACATGGCACCTCATGGCAAAGAACTCTCTGAGGATCTGAAAAAAAGAACTGTTGCCCTACATAAAGATGTGCTAGGCTATAAGGAGCTGCAGCATGGTGGCCAAGACCATATAGCGGTTTAACAATACAGGTTCCACTCAGAACAGGCCTCGCCATGGTTGACCAAAGAAGTTGAGTGCACATGCTCAGCGTCATATCCAGAGGTTGTTTTTGGGAAATAGACGTATGAGTGCTGCCAGCATTGCTGCAGAGGTTGATGGGGTGGGGGGAAGGTCAGCCTGTCAGTGCTCAGACCATAAGCCGCACACTGCATCAAATTGGTCTGCATGGCTGTCATCCCAGAAGGAGGCCTCTTCTCAAGATGATGCACAAGAAAGCCCACAAACAGTTTGCTGAAGAAGAGCAGACAAAGGACACGGATTACTGGAACCATGTCCTGTGGTCTGATGAGGCCAAGATAAACTTATTTGGTTCAGATGGTGTCAAGCGTGTGTGGCGGCAACCAGGGGAGGAGTACAAAGACAAGTGTGTCTTGCCTACAGTCAAGCATGGTAGGGGGAGGTTCATGGTCTGGGGCTGCATGAGTGCTGCCGGCACTGGGGAGCGACAGTTCATTGAGGGAACCATTAATGCCAACATGTACTGTGACATACTGAAGCAAAGCATGATCCCCTCCCTTCTGAGACTGGGCCGCAGGGCAGTATTCCAACATGATAAATACCCCAAACACACCTCCAAGACGACCACTGCCTCGCTAAAGAAGCTGAGGGTAAAGGTGATGGACTGGCCAAGCATGTCTCCAGACCTAAACCCTATTGAGCATCTGTGGGGCATCCTCAAACGGAAGGTGGAGGAGCGCAAGGTCTCTAACATCCACCAGCTCCGTGATGTTGTCATGGAGGAGTGGAAGAGGACTCCAGTGGCAACTTGTGAAGCTCTGGTGGGTGGACTCCATGCCCATGAGGGTTAAGGCAGTGCTGGAAAATAATGGTGGCCACACAAAATATTGACACTTTGGTCCCAATTTGTACATTTCCACATATATATATATATATATATATAATGAAAAATACATTTTAAAGTTATCACTGGCATATTTTATCCTCCACTCCCCTTATGTGAAAATAAAGTAAAGAATTAGGTACAATCATTTGTTATCGCTGACACCTTGTATCCAACTGTTCTAATGTTTTAGAAACAAATGTCTTCAGGGGTAATTCTATCTTAGGATCAGTGCCTGATATAGATAGGGCACATAGCTGTCTGGCGCTTGACCTACTTTCTGACAGCTGGCAAGTTGCCATTTACTAAAAAATCTCCTGATACCTAACACATTATCAAAAACTCCAGATTAGATCATAGCATGTGGATTATTTATTTCTATCTGAAAGCCCAGCTGCATCATTAGTGATTTAACTATATGGTAATTTTCCTAAATTTTAGAGTTTTTCTATGTTATCTTTAAAATGCAGTTACCATTAAAGTTACCATAATTTTTATGCAGAAATATAAAGTCAAATTACACACCACCATATATAGCCCTGTACTAGGGATCATCTAACCCATTCATGTTAGCAGAGGATAATTGTAGATGTATTGTTGCAGGCACTCTATATGTATTATATTACAAGTACTATATACGACATATAGCATGCACTGCAACAATAGATTTACAATTATCCTCTGGTAATATGAATGGGTTAAATGATCCATAGTATTTGATATGTAGCCCTGTACTACGGATCATTTAACCCATTCATGTTAGCAGTGCAGGGATCAGAGTGAAACTGTGAGTGAGGGAAGCTGGGACGGGGCTGGCTGTAAATCTATTGCTATAGTGTACTGGACGTGTGTAATGTATATGTAGTACATATATACAGCACATACCTCCACTACACTCCAGCAATAGAGTTACAATTCTCCGCTGCTAACATGAATAGGTTAAATCATGATCCATAGTACAGAACATGTAGTTGTACTATGGATCATTTAAAGTCACCTGTCCCTTTAAGAAAAAGTATCGGTAATTGGTATCGGCAAGTACATGAGCGGAAGTACTTGTACTTGGGCCTGAAAAAGTGGCATTGGGACATCCCTACACCTAGGGACGCACGTTTCGGCCCGCGTGTTTTTACCCTGATTTGCGGTCCGCGAAACGCGCATCAAACGCACGTTTACGAGGGCTATCCGGCTGTATCCCAATGGATACGCGCGGAAATACGCCCCAAAGAAGCTCCTGTACTTCTTTGTGCGTAGGACGTTTTTCAGCGCGTCATGATGTACCGTAACTCTTGTAGGAGTTTGATTGTATTTATCACCCGGTTTTATTCTCCGGATGCTGAGAATATAGACAGGTTGTACACTGCAGGGCATAGGCAAAGAACAGAAATAATTACCAGGAGCTGGGGAAAGGATTTTTGGCAAAATAGACTTTGCAAATTTCTTCTTCCAAAAGCCAAATAGGCCTCTAGACATACATAGCCTGTTTTAGGGGTTTTTAGGCGCATTTAAGGATTCCTACTTCAGGAACTTGCGATTTCCTGCAGCAGGAATCCCAAATCTTCCACTTACAAACGGCAGCTGTGACCCATTCAAGTTAATGATCGTGTGACAACGGCTGCATTTTGTTATACGATTACATGCAGTTACATATCAATCACTATCCCTGGACGCACAAGGAAATCACAAGTTCCTCAAGCAGGAATCCCTAAACGCACCTAAATTATAGGTTTGAATGTAGCTTAACTGTCCATTTTTTTGTCTTTTTTTCCGCTTTTTATCTTGGCATCCCTATTAACATTCCTGCCAGACCTAAAGGGTCAGGTATGGATTGGGAGGGGGACCCTACGCAGTTTTTTTCCCCTTTATTTGTTTACATATGCAGGGAATAGCCCAAACAATAGCCCTTTCGTTCAGATGAACCTAACAGCTCCGGCGGCTGAAGTGTTCCAGAAGGATTAGCTGTAGCTACAGCTATATCCTTCGGCTCTTTAGTGAATAACCCCTTAAATGTTACAGCTGTGTAAATCCACAGGCCAATTATTTTTACAGATAATTCTCTTTTAAATCCAATATATCAATAATCACTCAATGTTATTAATTTGATCAATATCCCCTAATATACTAAAAATCTAAGGTAGGAGAAGACTAAGAGGGTAATTTATTATTATGTGAGCATCATATTGTCATTACTGTCCATTAATGATCTGCCAAATGTTTTTAGCTTTCCAGCTTTTGACTAACTCAATAAAAAAAATGAAATAAATAAAAAGCCCTATCATTTGGCCCATTGGCACGTCACAGAGTTGCCAACTCATTTAAAGTGTATTTACACTTTTGCAGCCAAATTTGGATAACACCTACTTTACATTTGTTACGTGTTCCCATTCACATAGCATAACTTAAAAAATAAATAACAAAATAGAAAATTGCAGCTTACTTTTTCTCCGATGATGTTTCTGCAAACACCGGGACAGAAAAATCCTGCTTAGTCCCCACTGTCTGGGGGTTGGGGTAGTTTTGCTTGCCATATTTAACCCTGTCTGTACTGTGCTGCAGGGCCGTAGATAATTTTTTTTCCTGGGGCGGGGTCAGCTTCCTCAAATTATAAGATTTTATCTAGCAGACACACCAAGGTTTGAAAAAAATATAGGTTCAGGCTGATGTCGGCTGGTGATGGGGGCGGGGCAGCCCTGCTCTGTGTTCAGCCTGGCCGCTCTGTGCTCTTTCATCACTCGAGCTATCAGAGCTGGCCATCGTACATAGCGGGTTGAGCCGAGCCGGCCCGAACACAATCAGGGAGATTCGGCCAGGACCCCCCTATCCCACCCCCTTATCTACGCCCCTG
Source organism: Nanorana parkeri (assembly GCF_000935625.1). Taxonomy (NCBI): domain Eukaryota; kingdom Metazoa; phylum Chordata; class Amphibia; order Anura; family Dicroglossidae; genus Nanorana; species Nanorana parkeri. The sequence continues at coordinate 1,375,272 of NW_017306558.1, forward strand.
CTGTGCTGGCAGATTTAATTATCACTCATAAACTAAATGAGCAGGTTTGTCTGTCCTAATATAGGATTAAAGATCTTAAGGCTTTGTATGTTAATGCTCTATTCTAACCACAAGAAGCTGACTGTACTGTCTTATGTATAATCCTGCTCCAATCAAACATCTAAAAGGTAAGACATACATAAAAAATATATTTTAGGTATGCAGTTTGAAGAGGAACACATAACAAACTTATAGGGGGGGGGTTCTCGAATTTGGCTGCAAAAGTGGAAACATACTTTAAAACTATTGTAGGAGAAAACCTAGATGTGTAAATATTTTGTCTCCCACACATATATTTATTATCAGCAGGAGGATAACTCGGTTTGCTACTTTTATTGCAATTCAAAATTGGAGTTCAATTCAAAATTCTCTAGAATACCAGCCTAGACAATAAATCACAAAATTCTGCTCAGTGCCACTTTACATAGTCTATCAAAACCAAGGAATTATGTAGTCCCAAAGGAATAGTGTGGATATTAATAATTGCTTTGCTGTCACTTTTTGGATAGATAAAATCTGCTCAATAATAAGTCATTCTTAAATTATATTTCTTGGCCTGTCACCAGTGTTTTAACCCTTTCTTTATGTGGTTTGTCTAATGAGGAGATGATCAGCCAGCAAATTTCACAGCAAGTACAGATTTATTATTTATATATGTATATGTTTTCATTGTATACTTCTTTTATTTAGTTTTACATTTACTTTCTGAGAATTTTTACGACCAGTTTGTGTTTTTTTGAGGTTTCATACAGTCCAACAACCTGCTCATTCAACTACATTAGTTGCAAAGCATGAGGACCCAGAGGTATTCTGTGGAGTACTCGATGACAGGGTAAAGATAAATGTTGTCTATATTTCACATTGAATTAAGCAGTAACAGAGGGAGAAGCTATGTCTACCATCAATAGTGACTGGGAAAATATGAATCCAAATGATATAATGTAGAACCTAACATAAATAAGACAACTTTACAAATCTTCTACCGGACAATCATATAAAACTAGTAAATGTTTTTTGCTGAAGATATAACATGTGCGTTTTGTTAAAAGGGATCTAAAAAAGTAAAGATTTGCTATCTTTTGGTGAATATATTTAAAAATATAAATTATTCCGGTTTCTAGGTGAGTGTGCTTAGCCTACAGGCACATACTTTTAGCTGTAATCTGCAGTGTGAGATCTAAGGCACTGTTGTCTTTGACTATCAGTCTCATGAGATTTGGAATGAGATGTGTGCATCTGTTCTCCCTACACCTCTCCAGCTGCTTCTTGATATTTCTCCACCATTTATCAAACAGTGCAGACCAAGGCATGGTATGTCAGTAATGGAGAAAAATTCCCGTTAAATACCCAAAACATTGGTGGTCAGTATATTCTCCCCCTGAAAGCATTGCTTCCTGAATGCAGAGTGGTAGGGTTTCCTGCTATGGTCATATGATCAGTCCCAGAGTTGTAATACAAGAAAAGTTGTTCGGAACAGCAGCAAGTCAATTATATGAGCACCAGCCATGTACATTACCAGGTAAGGAAGCCATGGTAGATTTCTACCTGTTAGAAGATCATAGAAAGCTGAATATTGAACTAGAAATAGATTTTTTCATACTATATTATCAAAAAAGGTTTGTGTGGCAGGTAAATGTTAACATCAAATTACATTGAGTTACTATTTATGTCTTTAATATTTATCATTAGATTTAAGCATTGCGCATGACATTTAACACACATTGGTGAAAGGCATAATGATCTAGCACCTCAGATAAGCGTTGAGAAGTTTTAATTCTGCATAGAAGTTAATTGCGAAGAATCACACATATAGAGTAATTTAAAAGTTAGTCAAATAGAAGAGCTGACTAGTCTAAAATATTTTCCTGTTTCCTTTTATAGTGTAATTTGCATTTCTTGCAGCAGAAGTGAAACACTGAATAAGCCATTAGAAAATCCAAGTTCTTAGTACACTGTGCAATCAATGAAGATCATACTCAAGTGGAAAATATAAAATAATACACTAAAACCCATAGAGTCTCTCGAGATTCTGTTATTTATACTTTTTTTCTGTCACAAACGTGCAAATCGATTGTCTTCTTATTATATTGTTGTGTGAAGATTTTTTCCTAGAGTGTAAAATAAAGATTCTAACGCAGCTGAACAAGACTCCAATGATGTAAATGAAAGGCTTAGGGGCCTATTCACTAGGCTGCTGAAGGATCTAGCCGTAGCTTTGGCTGATCCTTCGGCTAGCTTCGGCCCCAGGACCACTTCGGTTCAGTAGAACTAAAGGGCTGCTGTAAGGGCTATTCACTATAGCCCGTACAGCTCCTGAAGTTGGAGCTGTACGGCTGTCTTCTGACATCGGAGCCATTGGCTGCCGCCAGTAGCAAACTATAGCCAATAGCAAACTAGCTATTGCACTGCTGCAGTCAATCTGCAGAGGGGGACCTGCAGTTGTCCATCAGGTCCCCCTCTGGTGATTGACAGCAGCAGAGGGCGGATGCATTAGCTAGTTTGCTATTGGCTATTGCAAAGTGAAATAGCCAATAGGAATCTAACTATGCATTCCTATGGGGTTTTTTTTTTGTTTTGACGGCAGCAGAACCGCCCGGCCAATAGAAAACAGTTGGGCGGAGCTAGCGGTCACTGCTAGCTCCGCACAATCGTTTTCTATTTATTTTTCTACTTTTTAAACTATTTTTCTGTTCTGGTCCGGTGACACAGCGGCATTTGGCTATTTACTTACTGCTGTTCGGCATTTATGAGAATAGGCCAAACAGCAGCTAGTAGCCTGCCGGAGGTTCGGCTCAGCCGATCCAGATGTTGGATCGACTTAGTCGAACTCCTTCTGCACTACAGGTCGGCCAAACATGCTGAGCATGCTTGGCCGACCCGAAGCCACACGAAGCCACTTGATGTATATTTGATATACGGCTGAAATCAGCCGTACAAGTCTGAAGTGAATAGCCAAACAGCGTTTGGCTCACTTAATTTCGGGTCGGTTATTCACTCGGCTGCTGTCGGCAGCTTAGTGAATAGACCCCTTAGTGTGATGCTGTCATTATCTTGTATAACAGAACTCATGAAACCATTGACTTAAATGGGCAAAGGAGCAATTTACTGCAGGCCCACTAACAAGGCAATGGTAAGTCAGTAATGAGGAAACATCCCTATTAAATACTCTACATTAGTGGTCAGTAGACATGTGCGATTCGTTTAGCTCCAAAATGAAATTCGGATGAGATTTTGGAAATTCGGACATTCGGATGTATCCGAATTACAGCTATAACGAATGCAAACGAATCCGAATTTCCGTTTCCGAAATTTGTTAGCGGTAGTCTGGACGAAATTTCGTTTGTTGGATGAAATTTCGTTTTCTGCTCTGCTGCCTTCCATCACCCGGTCAAGTGCAAGAAAAAATACTGTTTTTTAAATTTTCCATGCACATGATTGGGTTTTCTTTTCAAAGTGAAATTTCTCCACATTGACTAAGCTAAGGGGAAACTTCCCATTGAAGATGCAAATTCCCACGCAAAGTGAATAATCTATTTGCCTTTAGTAAATCAACCCCTATGTGTATGTAACAGACTGACATAAACAATTCCATATCTAATGTAATTAAAATATAAAGTTAATGATTGACGTTTTACATATTACAGGTAATTAGGAACATGTGGTACTGGTTTATTTATGACAAGGTTGACAAGTGAACCTAATGAAGTACAGTTTTTCTCCTCTTTCACACAAGAAACGGTCTAAAATCCTCTTGCTTTCAAGCTAGATTGCATATAGTGATGTTTGATAATCAATGGGCTCTCACATGCTGAAGATGTATTTCATGTTCGCTGAAATTCCATTGTTGTCAGTTTTCGAAGTAATAATAAGCATGATAAATGGTGTATTCCAGATCTACATCAATGAAAATATTGGTTTATATTACCTGACATATTAAGCATAAGCTCGGCAAAATAGGACAACCCGTTGAGTTTGTGTATAACCAGAATTGGCATACTGTTGTTAGCCAAGAAAAAAACATTAATTTAGAACTGTATATTCAGTTCCATCAGCAGGCAGACTTAGACAGTGAATTATTGCAACTTATTTCTTATCTGTCTTCCATCCCCTTGGTATTTTAAGCAGAAAATGCAAATACTGTAGCTTGGTATGTGTACTAATTCCCTTGCTACACGTGGGACTTTCTGCACATTGACAATAATTTTAATTACGTGACCTTTGTGTAACATTGTTCATCATTTTTCTTCTGGTGTGTTGGAATTTCAACCTGCATGTATAAATTATACTTGGCAGTGATACAATACGTTGGCTTTCTCAATGCTGAATTTCACATTAATGATAAACACTGTGTACTTGCTGTCATAAACAATTTGATTTACTTTTTTAAATTATAAAAAGATCATGCCTACCCAGTGTTTAACAAGCACAGTTGTTGTCACAAGAGAGAAGGAAGTGAAAAGTTCATGAACACATTATGCTGTAAAAGTTCATAAACATGACACCTTGTAGATATAAATACAGCCAATATAGGATAAATGTTAATATACAGAGATATATGGACAACTGAATGATTTATGACTTCGGGTTATTAGATAGTCTTTTTAAAGTGACAATAAACTCAGGAGTTAAATCTTAAAAATGCATTCAAGTACCTGTGTATCACTAAGTAAACTAGCATTGTTCACGCCCTCTGCTGATGAACCTGATGGGCAACTGCAGCAGAGGGCCGGTACAACGCTAGTTTACTATTGGCTATTGCAAATTGAAATAGCCAATAGTAATGTCCCAATGCTTTTCAATGGGAAAAATCTTTTTTTTTTTCTATTCTGACATCGATCGTGTCAGAATAAAGAAAAAAAGACACAGCCCTGTTTCTCTCATTGGCGGCCGGGAGCAGGAGACTCCCGGGGTGCCAGGGAGAATTTGCTGTTTGGAGATCAGTGTCCCTGGTTAGCAGGTAACCAGGGATGCTGATCTCTCTGAAAGTGGCCAGAGCCAGCCGTAAGATCACGG
>NW_017306558.1:1381226-1398058 GCF_000935625.1 Nanorana parkeri
AGCCGATGCATATGCGTTCGGCTCGGCTGAGCCGCTCGGCCATGATCGGGAGCTGTACGGGCTATTGTGAATAGCCCGTACAGCACCCCTTTGGTTCTACTGAACCGAAGGGGTCCTGGGGCCGAAGCTAGCCGAAGGATCGGCCGAAGCTACGGCCAGATCTTTCGGCAGCTTCGTGAATAGACCCCTTGGTTTACTAATTTAGATTGAGATTGCAGTCTATCAAAGGAGAAAGCTTGGAATGGTGGCCACTTTACAACACACACGGGGACCATGGGGAACAGCAGCCATCCTCCAGAAGGAAGGACAGTGTCAGCACCAATTCAGAGATGATTTGAGGATCTACAGCCGAGTGATACACAAATAAGATACATTTTTATTAAAAGTTAAGGTACTTATACATTTTTAAGATTTAACTCCTGAGTTTAGTGTCACTTTAATAATATAGCCAGTATACATAGCAAAAGCAGATATAAGAAAAGTATTGAGATTATTATTTTTTCTCTATTCAAAAAAATTGTAACCAGTGTGATTTTAGATTAAAAAATAAGGTAATGTTTAGCATTCATCCTATGTGGCAAATTTCTAAGGTACATCACAGATTTATGTAAAATAAAGTGTTAACTGACTGGCATGCTCAGAATCAGTGTGGTGTTTGTGGCCTGCAGTGCTCCCAGTATTCAGTGAAACTGGCGCTAGAAAATGTCCATCCATGCCCATCCTTGGCTTTGGGAAATTCCTCATTCTTTATAGCCAGGGCTGATGGATGTGCAAAATTCTCAGGATGCTGAGAGAAATGGAGGGCAAAAACACTGCAATGGTTCTAGGTGCACTAAACCTAACTTGAAAATGGAGTATGTCCTTTTAATTACAAATGTGCTGCAGAGAGTGGGAGCTAAGTGAGATGGAGCCTGCATCGCTGACCCTTTTAAAAGCCATGGGAGATTATGGGCACAAAAACAAATAAAAGCATGTTCATCCCCAGATAGGTACTTTGTAGACCAAGCCTTTATGTTTGTTTGTAAATTAATAATGAGAGAGTCCAGCGGAGGGCAACCAAACTAATTAGGGGAATGGAGGACCAGAGCTATGAGACAAGGCTGCAGAAGGGGGGATATGATTTTCATATACAAGATGTTCAATGGTGACAGCAACATTGGCAACAAACTCTTTAAGATTAACACCATTACAAAAACTAGAGGCCACCACCTAAAACTGGTGGAAAAAAAATTCCAGCACAAGGGGCGAAGGGGGTTCTTCACAGTAAGAGCGGATAGGGTCTGGAACTCACTGCCACCGGCAGTGATTTCAGCTAAGAGTGTGGAATTGTTCAAGGAACTTTTGGACAATTGCCTGAGGGACTGTAATATACAGGGGTACAAGTACTCCTAAGAAGGAGATGATGCGTGGACCTATATGGGATGACTTGATGGACTTATGTCTTTATTCAACCCCAAATACTCTGTAACTATCTAACTATGTTAGCCCAGAAGCTCGTAGTACAGTCTACACATGTCTGGTGTCAAGAAGTGTCATTGGGAAATACATATCTATGACAAAAAAGTATTTCTTTACAAATGATTGGTAACAAAGCAATGTGCTGAAAGCATGTGTACCAGTGCGTTACATGTCAAAAACACATTTTAATAGGGTGAAACTTCAATGAACTTACAGATATATCGTACAAACAGATTTATATACCCTAATTATGCAGTTTGAATGAGTTTTGATCAACTTTGATCACCGAATATATTTCTAAGGGTTTCTTTCTATGGATAATGTCTCAGGTTGTCCTTTATTTTAGAATAGTAGATATAAATTTGTCATTGTGAATCAAGGTTCCCCTGCTTACTCCAAAGGGATCATTTTCTGGTCACAGCAGTTATCAGGTAGATGGGGCACAATGAGTACAAGAACTGTTAACAAGTGCCAGTATAAGCAGAATAAATGTCAGAATGCGACTATGAGGGTTATTCACAAAGCTGCCGAAGGATCAAGCCCTAGCTGCGGCTGATCCTTCGGCTAGCTTCGGTTATGGGAGGCCTTCGGTTCAGTAGAACCGAAGGGCTGCTGTATGGGCTGTTCACTATAGCCCGTACAGCTCCCGCAGTTGAAAGCCTGCTACTGACAGCTGGGCGGAGCTGGCCGTCATGTCACGGCTGGCTCCGGCCACTTGCAATGACAGATCAGTGTCCCCTGGTTGCCAGGTAACCAGGAGACGCTAATCTGTCATTACAATGAGAACTCGCCAAGTTCTCAGTGTGTAATGACAGTTCAGCGTCCCCTGGTTACCTAGTAACCAGGGGATGCTGAACTGTCATCAGAGCTTAGCGGAGCCAGCGGTGATATCAAAGCCGGCTCTGCTAAACTCTCATCATAATGACAGATCCGCATCCCCTGGTTACATGGTAACCAGGGGACGCTGAACTGTCATTACAATGAGAGCTTAGCGGAGCCGGCTTTGATATCACCGTGCTCCGCTAAGCTCTCATTGTAATGACAGCTGGTCCCGGCCAATAGAAAGCAGTTGCTGGAGGTTTGGCTCAGCTGATCCAGATGTTGGATCGGCTGAGTTGAACTCCTTCTGCACTTTGGGTCGGCCAAACATGCAGAGCATGTTCGGCCGACCCGAACCCAGCCGAAGCAAGCCGATGTACAGCTGAATCAGCTGTACAAGCCTGAAGTGAATAGCCGAACAGCGTTATATCACCCTCTATATCTTTGCAAAGCTATCACTTCTGGACAGATAGGCTTCAGGTATACTAGCTCAACTTAATTGTAATAAAAACATAAGCTACATTTTGAGCATAAAAGTATAATTAAAAAACATACAAATTAAGAATTTTGTTCATGACACAAACTGTGTTTAAACCCATAATATAAACCAGATCGAAAATTGGGTCTTCTAAATACTCCAAAAAATACAAAATGAACAAATGATTTAATTTCAGTTCCCGGATGTTGCAAAAAGCTATTGTTTTTCAAGATGATTTTCTCATGACTTACAGACAAATGAATTCATACTGTTCAATAAAGACTCGCTAGGGTTCTGCAAGACAGATGCAGACAGTACTTTGCTGGCTCTTATAAGCGATCCCCATGCTGAGACCACATCTGAGACTTGTCTACAGGAAGCGTTTGATGGATGTAAATATTTATACCTACCAATCACTGGGTAAATAGATTTTTTTTTCCTGGAAGAGAAATGTAGCAATCATGTAGGTTAAAAATAGTGTTGAGTTTCCAAACATTGTTTACCATTTATTCTAATACAGAATAACACTAAAACTGCTACTATCGATCTTTCTATCTATCTATCTATCTATCTATCTATCTATCTATCTATCTATCTATCTATCTATCCATCTATCTTTTTATTGGTAAATAGCTGTCAAAGTTACATAAATGTACTGTATCCCAAAATGTATGAATATCCAACATTTTGTTTTAGTCTTGGATAGAGTAAGTAAAGATTAAAAGACCTGCCAGGTTATTGTTTGCTGCATGTATCCCATTGGGGAGATTTTCCTTCACTTCCTGTCCTGGAGACCTAAAGAGGGACTTTACCCATATCTTTGAAATGACAACAAATACACCTTTAGAAATGTTTAGTAATAACAATCTACAAACAGATACTTCTAGATAATTGCAGGCTTTGTATTCTCTGCATACCTTATTTCTGTTTTCCTTCCTATTCCTCTCACAATTGCCATTTTAACTAAGGGCAGATTACTATACCTCCCTCTACTTCCTGGAACTCTGGTACATGGGATCAGGACATGTGACCATGCACATCATCTCAGGGTAGCAAAATGCCTTTCCCTAAGATCTTGTGAGATTATAGATGAGATTTACCAGAAATGCTCTGCTGATGTAACCTTCCCAGGATGCATTACTTGGGCACATTACATCACCAAGGCCCAAGAGGATCAGAAAGTGGAAAAACAATAATTGCAACTAAAAGAAAAACATTTGTTTAACTAATGAATGGTTTCATTAGATGATCAGAGCTGCATGCTGAGGTGATTTTTAATGAAACAGGATACAGGTCCACTTTAAAAATAAACTCCAGTAAACAAAAAAATCCGAAATTATATTCACTGTGGCTACTACAGTGTATTACATGAAGCTTGTGGCCTCGCAAGGGATCATTTATATATACTTACATTGTGCCAAGCTGTAAGTACATATACGCTGGATTTTAGCTTTAAGTTTTCAAATAAACATCAAGTACTGTATTCTGAAGACCCTTTGTTAGACATTTATGCATTTTAAGCAGTGTTCTTGTGCCCTGATGTCCTCCATCTTACCATGTTCAACTTTTCAGTATTACAATACTTAGAGCTATGTCATAATCATTAGGAAGGTATAAGTAACTCTTCCAAAAGATCTGATGTCATGTCGCCAGAGAGATTGATGTTGTGTTATCAGAACAAATGCTCAATATCATTTCACTAAAAGCACATGATGAAGAAAGAAATACACTGCCTGGCCAAAAAAAAGTCACCACCTGGATTTAGCTAAGCAAAGAGGTAAGAGCCTTCAACTGGAAAAGTGTTATGATCTGGGGTTGCTTCCGTTGGTCAGGTCTAGGTTCAGCAATGTTATGTGCCTACAAAATAAGGTTAGCTGCCTACCTGAACACTGAATGACCAGGTTTTACCATCAATGGATTTTTTCTTCCCTGATGGCATGGGCGTGTTCCAAGATGATTTGGCCAGGATTCCCTGGGCTCAAATTGTGAAAGAGTGGTTCAGGGAGACATCATTTTTACACATGGATTGGCCACCACACAATACAGACCATAACCCCTTTGAGAATCTTTGGAATGTGCTGGAGATGACTTTACGCAGGGGTCCAATTCTCCCATCATGACTACAAGATCTTGGTGACAAAGTTAGGCAACTCTGGGTGGAAATAAAGGTTGTGACATTGCATAAACCTATTGAAACAATGGCACAGTGAATGCGTGCCGTAATCAACAAAGGCAGTCCAACAAAATATTAGAGTGTCTTTTCTTATTGGCCCAGCAGGGTATAGATTCGCATCTTCTATGTAATGTAATATTTGAACCATTAGATCTCATTATTCTTGACAGAATTAATATTACATACATAGTTCATGCTCACCTTCCTATAGGGGTGAGTAAGACCTTGAAACATTGGTTGGGGTCTGTGTGTGTTCCGTGGTCTGTGTATTTAACTTGAAATACACTCCTTATCATGATCATGATTAAAATGATGTCATGTAGTAGCCACTGAACATTTCTTTAGATTTAATTAGTTTTTGTATTAATATTATTCAATTTACAATGAAGCTATCTATGAATATATGTATGCTCTTCATTTATCAAGCTGATTGATACTTGAATCATACGCTCTTGTCAAATTAAGCTGCAACTGCAGTAGGACTGCTTTTTGAGAATATGTAATTAACTTTAATTCTATTAAAATGTATCCAATCTAAGGATTCATTATATCAGTCATCTTATCTTGTACTTCTATCTGAATGATGTGCTCTTTGTGAAATTAAATTGTCTTGATGCAGAGTAAATTATTTGCTACATTTTATATGATCTTTGTATTTTTTATACATATGTTCTTTTGGTTTATAACATGTGACCTAGTAGGCTGTTGACCTTGCAAGGGAATTTGCACATTACAGGGGAATTGCCCCTCAGTTTAGTGAATGATGCGAACCATATATCAATAGCAGTTTTGGGCTGCTAGGCCTTGGAGAGACTGTTGCATTGTTAGTAGAAGTGCTGATCACTATTACCAGGATGACTCCTGCATGTTTCTACTGTTACCAAATCGGCAAAGTATGCAGCAAGCTACATAGTAGACATGTGTGATTAGTTAAATTCCCAATTGAAATTCAGACAAATTTTCAAAAATTCGGACATTTGCATGCATCTATATTTCCGAATGAAAATACAAAGAGGGATATTCACAAAGCTGCCGAAGGCAGCCGAGTGGATAACCCACCCAAAGTGAAGTGAGCCAAACGCTGTTTAGCTATTCACTGCAGCCTTGTACGGCTGATTTCAGCCATACATCGGCTGAAATCAGCCGTACATTGGCTGACTTTGGCTGCACTTTGGTCAGCCGAACATGCTCAGCATGTTCAGCTGAGCTAAAGTGCAGAAAGACTTCAACGCAGAAGCTCCGGCAGCTCGCTTGCTGCCATTCGGCCCTATTCACATAGGTGCCAAACTGCAGTGAGTAAATAGCCGAATGCTGCCGCGGCGTGGTACCGAGCAGAATAGGAAGCCAATGAAAAAAGTAGAAAAAAAATGTTTAAAAATGTAAATACTAGTGTTGCACAGATACCAAGTACAGTACTCGGTACAAGTACGAGTACATGTACCGATACTTTTGAGCTCCAAGACTACACTAGAGAACAATTCAAAAGTTAGGAGGCAGCTGTCATTTGTAAGGAGCACACGGAGATCCTGGGATTTGTACATCTCTGTTTTAATGTACGATTTTGTTTTTATAAATATAAATAAAGGGATGCACCTATACCAGTTTTGCAAGTATGAGTACTGGTACTTGCCGAGTACTTACAAGTACGAGTACTGATACATTTTTGTTTATTGTAATGTGGCAGTTTTTCTAAAACAATACAGACTAATGATTTCAGGACAGTGGTGGAGTGCCAGAGCCAGGTCCCAGCTGCAACCTCTGCAACCCTGGTCGTTTCTCATGAAAATGCCAAGTGGCAAATGCCAAGTGGCCAAGTGCCAAATGCCATCTGCACTGGTACTCGAAAAGTATCTGTGCATCCCTAGTAAATACATTAAAACAAATAAATAAAGCTTTTTTTTAAAAAGAAAACATTTTTTTAGAGTCTTCTAGCAGGTCACGGCCAATGAACAACAACTGGGCGGAGCCGGCCGTGACTCCGCCCAGTTGTCATTGTTTAATGACAGTGCAGTGTCCTCAGGTCATTTGGGGACACTGATCTGTCATTACAACTGGGCGGAACCAGCCGTGATCTCAGCTGGCTCCGCCCAGCTGCCATTTGCGAGGCCTTCGGCCAGCTGTTCGCCCCGCTTCGGCTGTCACTTCGTCTCAGTCAAGCCGAAGCATATGCCTTCGGCTCGGCCGAAGCATATGCCTTCGGAAGCTGTACGGGCTGTAGTGAAAGCCCGTACAGCAGCCCTTCGGTTTGACTGAAGCGCTCCCGCAACCGAAGCTAGTCGAAGGGCTCCGGCGGCCGAAGCTAGCCGAAGGATCAGCCGGAGCTCCGGCTGATCCTTTGGCTAGCTTCGTGAATAACCCCCAAAGTATCCAAACATATCCGAATTTCCAATAATGAAAATTTGGGATGCATCCAGATTCTTTCCGAATTTCGTTCCGAATGAAGTTTTGCTGTTATATCCCTGCACTATACTAGGCTACATGCCCTCGACATGGGGAGGGTCCTTGTTGTGTATTGTGTTATATTAATAACAACATGTGGGCTCCCAGACCCAAATGGCATGTAGGCCTGGTATGGTGCAGGGAGGGGTGTTGCTACCTCATCCCCCCTTGCGTGCTCAGATTAAGGGTCTGGTGGGGATTGGGGGAGCATTTTTCTTTTTAATTTTTGGCATTGGGGTCCCCCTTAAAATTCCACCAGACCTAAAGGGTCTAGTATGTCTTTTGAGGGGAAACCCATGCTTATTTTTACATTGGGGGTGTGCCCTAACATTTCTAGCAGACCCCGAGTGAATGACCGACCTAAAGCAAAGTGAGCTGAACGCTGTTCGGCTATTCACTTCAGGCTGGTAGGCTGATTTCAGCTCGGCCAGCTTCGGCTTTCAGCGCGGCTCAGCCAAGCCGAGGCATATGCCTTCGGCTCAACTGAGCCGCTCGGCTAAGTTCGGGAGCTGTACGGGCTATTGTGAATAGCCCGTACAGCAGCCCTTCGGTTCTACTGAAACGAAGAGGTCCTGGGGCCGAAGCTAGCCGAAGGATCGGCCGAAGGTACGGCTAGATCCTTCGGCTGCTTCGTGAATAGACCCCATAATGTCCACTTTCTTCATCTGGCCCGTGTAGGCTGATTTACTAAAAAACCTAATACAAATTATTTGAATGTTTACTTCAATTACCCAATAGTGTGAAATGCAAATGTCTCTCTATTTATCTCATCTACACATGATTAGGTCTTCAAAGCATTTTTTTCAATTTATATATAACGCAGGTATTAAGCTCAGTATACACAATTATATTTTCTTCATTCAACCTTCAGCCTTAACAAAGAAAATATAACAGATTCCTCCATCCATACTGGACAAATCCCCCACGGCTTCTATTGTATGGTGACAGCAGATCCCAGCCCCTGTCTAAATACCCGAACAGAGTTTGCTGCTGATTGGCTGCCAGCTCCATTCGGCCTAAGATTTTCCAACAGGTTCCTTTGGCAAAAGCTGATCTAACGATCGACTTCTGCTGAAGGAATAGGGTCACCAATGGAGCAAATTTCAGCTGTTTCCTGCTAAGTCAGCCAAAATTAGCTCCGTGTGTACCCGGGTTTAATGTGACAACAGGTGGAGTCGGCTATCTTACAAGCCATAGACCTATCCTGGCAGATAGACAAGATAATATTTAATTTAGGTATTCTTATTTAACTAAAATATTGAAAAAAAGTCAGAAGTATAACCCTAAGTATGTTATGAGATGTCAACGGTTTTACGCAATCCAAAAGTAACTCAGACTAAAGAATGCCATTGATGCAAACTGGACTACTCATCCATACTTCTCCATGTCAATACCTGAAGTCTGAAGTGGCAAGCATACACTAGTGAAAAGAGAATGCATTTTCCTCTTATATGGGTTGTTGGCAATGGCATATGGTGAATAGGTGTGGAGGTTTGCCAAAGATGACTGGATAGTAGGATCTATGTATATATAGGCAGTGACAATTTGTGTATGTACAACAGCACGGTGGGGACGAAGCTGGGTCTAATATCAACCACTCCTGAAATTCTGGGAGATCATCCCCATGAATGAATTCCATTGGGTGAGGTACTACTTCTAGGTTTTTTGGATGGCTTTACTTCCTTACATGACTTACTCTTTAATAAAATGTAGAAAGAGTACAATGATGTTTGTATACATTAATATGCTGCATATAGCAAAAGTACAATCAATGAATTGTGACAAGTTCTAAAAGAACAGAGATTAAAAGCACAAACAAATTATATTCTTTTACTTTTAAATAAAGCAGACAAGAAAAAAGGGGCAAGTTGTATCTTATTTTTAGCCATGTCTCATCAATGTCTCCAAAAGTTCCTGATCAATTATATGATTAATTAAGTTAGAGCACATTGTGAATGCTTAACAAAATCTCTGAAGAGATCAGCTTTCACAAAAAGATTCAACTGTCTGACTGCAATGTATTCTAAGACTGAATTCATGGCGTCCGGGTTTTATGGTCTGCTTAATCTTCTTACTCTAACTGCATTCCATTTTTTTAATATTCCATTTGCATGCATGTGTACATCCTAATAGACTATTAAACCCACTATGTGACCTACTTTTGCAGGACTCAGGGCTTACATTTTATTGGTGTGCCTACATTTGCGCTGTGACACACTATTTAACACATGATATGAGCAGGTAATTTTATTTCTTCATGTTTTTATTTTTTGTGTGCATTGTTTTAAACTATCAGCATGCAAAAAGAACACTATCTGAGAAAGGTAAGACATAAGGCTATATTTACTTTATGTGAAGTGTAGTGAAGTGCTGTGATCCTGGGTCTGAAATACTTTACTGGAAAGTTACATTAAGTGAGCTTGTATGCACTTCAAACCTCCAATCATTCACAGGTGAATCTGAAAAACATAGAGTGTCTTCTTCACATGATTGGATGCTTGAAGTGTAGGCATTTTCACTATATTCCACTATCCACTATAGTAAATCAGGTCTCAAAGTAAACCTGATCATCTTATTACTGGTACCACATACCTTCCAATTGAGTAAATAGATTTCCAGGGCACTCTGAAAAATGAAGTTGCAGCTCATGTTGTATCAAATAGCAATTTGATCCCTTGCATCTTACAACACAGTCAGGAACCCCTCTTTCCCCAACTAAACTTTACTTCCCACCCCCTCTAGCTAACTACCTCAGTAGATTAAAAAACAAGTTAAACTAAATGATATTAAAGTACTTTCCTGAAGCCATAGTCATGTAACATGCTGGGTCCTAAATATTCTTTTTTTCAGACTGTGTGAGTGGGGGAATCCTTCTTCAGGTGCCCATGTTCATACCTGGTGATGTGGGCACTGTCATAAGCTGACTAGGAGGAGCTGAGGAACCCTCTGGCTAAGGGCTAAGACAGTTGCTTTTCCTTAAGGGAGTCTGGGTGGAACTCAGTGGGGGTTATTTACTAACCTAAACACACGCACGCACTAGGTGCGTGTGATTTTTACACAGCAAAACGTATTTATCAACCAAAAAGTCTCTAAAAGCATATTTCCACTAATGCCATATATGGAAAAATCATGCACATGATGCATATATAATGCTGCTTCACAGTTTAGACAAAAATGGTTAGCTCATGCATTTACATTCCTGCATTCATCAACGCAAGCAACACAATGTAGAGCTAATTTACACAACATCACCTTGCAATTCATGCAGTGCTTTGCACAACACACCTGCTGGGTGTGTACACACTACAAAAGTGTCTAGATTCCACCAATAGATCATGCTGGAAAGGAAACACACTACAGAGGTGTATACTTGTTTGTGGCGTGTTTATAAGGTTAGTAAATCAACCCCAGTTTGTTGAGAGCTATAGATCTATTGGGAAACAATAGTTTAATCCAGAGTTGAACCACACAGGCAGGAGACAGGTATACAGTTCAAAAAACAAGCCAGGAGATCTGTTTGAAACAGGAAACGTAAGCTAAGTACTGAAAGGGGGAGGTAGAAGAGGAACTGAAGCTGAATGGGATAAATAGAAGTAGAGTCCTCTACCAAGCAGGTGAGCCCTGAAACTGGAGACTAGAATGCAGTTAAAATGGAGTCAGTTATTGTGTAGCTGAACTTGAGACTGGAATGCGGCTGAAATTGGATACAAGTACTGTGAACCTAATCCTGAGACTGGAATGCACCTCAAACTGGAAACAGGTGCTGTATACCTGAACCGGAGACTGGAATGCAGCTGAAACTGCATTTCACTACCTGAACTTGAGACAGGGATGCAGCTGAAGCTCTAACTTGAACAGGGTATTTGATACTGAAGGGATTCAAACTGGTGACAAGGGGATTGCTGAAGTGCTCCATGAGGCAGTGATGTAATAACTGGAAGCCACAAAGAGAGCACCACTAACCTTTGAACATGTGGCAGTAGGAAAATAGCTCTGGACCGAAATACAGGAATGGCCTAGTAATTGGAGAAGAAAAACTTCATGAGCTAAGATGTTCACAAACCAGCACATTTCAGGGGATGTCTACTGTTTTTAACAGACACTTCCTTTTGGGTCCATCATCAGGGTCATCGCTCTTAAAACCTCCACCAGTGGTGGCATGATGATGTCAAAACAAAGGGTAGCAGCAAGACCAGTTAAGAGGGCCTGGAATGCTAGAAACTTCCATTCGTTTTTACTCCTGAAAGACATGCCATGGAGGGTCAGATGATGACAGGAATTAGGCGAGTTAAAATGGGCCTTGGGTTTTTGCTCTAAAAAAAGGGTTTTTATTTTCAGAAAAATGTGAATGGGTGAAAGGGATGGGGTGGTGGTCGGTGGTGTTCAGGAATTTACCCCCACAGAGGGGCTTCCGGTGCATTCAGTGAAAATGAAGGTATGTACTTGCACCTTATGGTTGTAAGCATACAAATGCTTTAATACAATAAAATACTTCTGGATTTAAGAAATAATAGTGAAATGTTTAAACCCCAAACTGAACTTTCAGTACAACTTCATTATATACGTTTCGGATGCATCAAAACCAAAGGTGTTTAAAGTCTTATATTTGCTTTCTTTAGAAAGCAGTCACAGCTGCTATTAGAAAAGCAGCTGCCAGCATGCTACAGAGAAAAACCCTTGCACTCTGTGTGGCAAGATGGGTCCTATGTAGAGGTCCAACATCCCTTTGCTGAGTCAAACCTATAACTCTAGCTCTGACTCAGTAGGGGTGGGTCAGACCTCTGAAGAAAGACCAGTGCTTCCCCACAGAGCACAAGGGTCCTTCTCTGCAGGATTCTGGCAGGGAACAACATTTATTAAGTCTGTGGCTGCTTTGTAAAACAAACAAACTGTAAAGGTGCCCATACACCTGCCGATTATCGTACTATAATCGCGGGTGATCCCGCGATCGTACGATAATCGGCAGGTGATCCCGCGATCGTACGATAATCGGCAGGTGATCCCGCGATCGTACGATAATCGGCAGGTGATCCCGCGATCGTACGATAATCGGCAGGTGTATGGAAGGCGTGCGACAGTTTCTACTGTATGGTTGCACGTCTTTTGTCTTCTGAGCAGGCAAGTACGATCTGCCTGTCCAAGATGGGCAGACCGTACGAGCTTTTAATTACTTTACAACCATCGCACAATGAAAGTTGTGCGATGGTTGTAAAGTGTATGGGCACCTTAAGATTATTTTTTACACATTTTGTTTTGCTGCACCTGGAATGCATTTAGTTGATAAACTGACAGTTCACTAGGCTTTAATTTCGGAGATAAACGTGTATATTGAAAGCATTGTTTCTCCAAGGAGTCTTGAAGACAGTTTATGTGCTGTAGGGCAGCTGATTTAGATTCTGTGGCCATTACTGAATTACTTATTTGAAATGCAGCCTGTTTTCATGATCTTTATTGCACTAATCCACATAGTGCCCTGCTTTTGGTAATGAGAATTGGTTTTGAATTTGTCATCTATTTGCAAGTTTAAATGCAGCAGTTTGTTCTTTGATAGCATCGCCGAGATTTACCAAAGAGTAATTTGCTTAATGTTGCAAACTTTCAGTCACCCTTAGACATGAGGCTTTGATTATACTGAAGAACATTTTTCTCATTAATTAAGCTTACCCAGTGACTATTGACTGGCACTGATCATGAAACTATGTAACTTTTTTTGAAAATGCTACACATGTAAGGAACCCGTTATACAGGTTATTGTGAGCAGCAGCTATTGGAGAGGCAGAGTTGACAGCTGTAAGGCTACCGTGTTTCCCCGAAAGTAAGACCTACCCCGAAAATAAGACCTAGTGCTATCTTCGGGGATTTCTGTAATATAAGACCTACCCCGAACTAGGTCTTATTTTCGGGGTAGGTCTTACTTTCGGGGAAACACGGTAGGTTCACACCTAGGCGATTGAGCTTGTGAGCTGTTTTTGCGTGTTTATGTTTGCACGATTTTGCGGTTTTCAATGCATAATGTCTATGGGACCCAAACCGCGCGACACCCGCCTGAAAATAGCTCCTGCACCTTTTTGCGCAACAGGCAATTTCTACCGCGCGACAAATCGCAAAGGAGTGAACAGCTTTCATAGACTTGAATGCAATGTCTCTGTTTTGTGCGATATCGCGAGGCTAAATCCCCACAACAAATCGCCTAGGTGTGAACCTACCGTGTTTCCCCGAAAGTAAGACCTACCCCGAAAATAAGACCTAGTGCTATCTTCGGGGATTTCTGTAATATAAGACCTACCCCGAACTAGGTCTTATTTTCGGGGTAGGTCTTATATTACAGAAATCCCCGAAGATAGCACTAGGTCTTATTTTCGGGGTAGGTCTTATATTACAGAAATCCCCGAAGATAGCACTAGGTCTTATTTTCGGGGTAGGTCTTATATTACAGAAATCCCCGAAGATAGCACTAGGTCTTATTTTCGGGGTAGGTCTTACTTTCGGGGAAACACGGTAGGTTCACACCTAGGCGATTGAGCTTGTGAGCTGTTTTTGCGTGTTTATGTTTGCACGATTTTGCGGTTTTCAATGCATAATGTCTATGGGACCCAAACCGCGCGACAACCGCCTGAAAATAGCTCCTGCACCTTTTTGCGCAACAGGCAATTTCTACCGCGCGACAAATTGCAAAGGTGTGAACAGCTTTCATAGACTTGAATGCAATGTCTCTGTTTTGTGCGATATCGCGAGGCTAAATCCCCACAACAAATCGCCTAGGTGTGAACCTAGCCTAAAAGGCTAAAACACTTCCTCTTACAATGGAGGAAGGAGTGGAAGTAGTATTTTATGATTAAACCTTTGTGAAGGGAGAGATTATCAGAATTAGATGATTGCTAGTGAGGGGCTGTATTTCTTTGGGGTTCATATTTTACAATCCTTTCACCACTCCTTCTCTCCTATGTATCTGATCTCCATCCTGTCTCTAAGTGCCCTGTATATTAATACCCACACTTCCCTTATCAGTCACATTAATCCCCTCAACTCCATCCTCCCAATATAGTTGCCCTGTACATTAACCCCTTCACTTCCTCTTCCCTTGTGAATGACCAATACATTTATGATGTACTGTATCTAGTGCACCATTACCATGCTCCATGTTTCAGCCACCTCATTGGCAGCATGTTTCTTCATTTTCAAAAAAGTGTGGCAAACATAAGATCACCTTGGGGTGTCTACCTCCAAAAGGGGTAATTTGGGGGATTTTACACATTCCTAGCATCTTTATTTGATATGCTTTATAACAGAAAATAAGGGAAACAGTTTTCTTTTTAAAATTTCTGGTGTTTTTTTCCCTTTATGTTATAAAAATTAAAGACCCAGAGGGGAATTCATAAAATTTGGAGCAAATAAAATCTAGAGCAGTTGCCCAGGGCAACCAATCAGCTTCTCTCTTCAGTTTGGTCAGTTAAGGTTTGAAGATGAAAGAGAGAAGATGATTGTTTGCCTTGCACTGCTGCTCCAGATTTTGTCTGCTCCAGTTTTGATAAATCCCCCCCCCCCTCCCCCAGGGTTTTTTAAATCCCACCACCCAGTGTTTATTAAATACCACCAAAAAAGCCCCATCTGTCTAAAAAAAGACATATGAAATTCATTTCAGGTACAGCGTTGCATGACAAAGTAATTGTCAGCCAAACTATCACAGCAATGGCCTGGTAATAAAGTGGTTTTACAGGCTTGCACTTAAAGAGGAACTTTACCCTTATACTATCTTTAAAATGATAACAAGGACTCTTAAATGTTTAGTGATGACAATCTACAAACATACTTCCAGATAATTGCCAGCTTTTTATTCTCTGCATACCTATTTTTTCTTTTCCTCCCCATTCTTCTCACAATGGCCATTTTTACCAAGAGCAGAATAATCCATCTCCACTTACTTCCTGGAACTCTGGCACATGTGACTAGGGCATATGACCATGCATATCCTCTCAGTGATTTACAGATGAGATATCCCAACAATGCATTGCTGATAACCTTCCCAGGATGAATCTCTTAAGCTGGAAAAAGTGCAACAGATTCCTCCATCTACACTTATCTATGTGGATGGAGTAATCTCCACCTGGGTAAATCTGTTGCACTTTTACCATCTGACCACAGAAAATCTGCAGATAATTGTAAGGTGTATGGGCACCTTTAGGCATGGGCCACATCACTAATGCCTAAGAGGACCAGGAAGTGTGGAAACAGTAATTGTAAGTAAAATAAAAATATGCTTATTTAACTAATAAATGTAAGATGATTTCACATCAGCATAAAGAGCTGATTTTTAGTGAAAAAGGGGAAAGGTCCTCCTTAAGTTGTTAAGGTTTCCAATCAAATTTCCTGATATAAAAAAATTGACAAATGATTTCATAGTAGATACAGCAATAAAATTAGACAGCAAGCACATGCAAATGTCAAAACTTTTTAACATGTGTATTATTTCTAGATATGCTACTCTAATCTTTAACTGTCCTGTTGTTTGCAATTTTCGAGAGACATAGGAAATAAGCTTCTAAATAATATAGATGCATTTATTATAGCTTTCGTAATGTATCTCCTGTGTCCAGTGATAAATGGCTTAGCTGCTCTACTTATGCAATAAGAACACAGGGCTGCTATGTGCTTTGTAGCACAGAAGAAAGTCACAGCAATCGTGAGAACAGGTGCACCTCATTCACATTCACAGGGTCAGAGTCAGGGCAGCTTTGTTCTGCTCTAATAGGCAAAATATTATAGCACATTATTTAGCCCCATCTGGGGTTGTTAATGCTAGCAAACCAAACAAAAATAATAACATGGTCTGTTAACACTGTAGCTCTGTAGCTTGTGTAATCCATCGACATTACAGAATAATGTGCTATTGCTAGTGTGTGGAGCAGCTGACCTTAAAGGTAAAATATAATGGTATGGGAATATGTTTACATGTTTACATGTTTACATGGGACTCATATGTGTAAGAGTTTTCTGGCATCTACTGACATGAAAGCATATGCTAAATACAGATGAGTGCAGAAAATGAAGCAAAAAAATAAAAACCGATTTGATCTTTATTGCACTCAGTATAGTCCAGGCAAATATTTTCAGTATTGTAGAAAACAACATAGAACCCTTAAGGGCTACATGTACAGTATGTGCACAAGATTCATACAGTATGTACTGAAATGCACAGAATAAGGCATTAAACCAACTGGATCAGCATGAAAGCCAGGTGACTAACATTTTGAGAAGAAGTCAATAATGTCAGCCTATATGGTATCCCAGTTTAGGTTTAAACCTCCTTTAAGATATTACTGAACCCTAGATGAAGATCACACCTTAGTAAATATGCAGATTCAGGGGTTCTAAATGACCAGATTAAAATGTTTCCACTTCCTTTAATCTACTTTCATGTATTTATAAAAAGAGTATAGAATCCCAGGTATGTCACAGTATACAGTA